>NW_027485436.1:0-38204 GCF_050908995.1 Andrena cerasifolii
CTCTTCGTGAAACAGTCACTCTCTCGAAACACCTGCGCCACGTCTCGCTCTTTGATTTGCTCTCCGGAGACATTACTTTGTTCCATCCCTTTCGACGGCATGTTCTCCTGTTACAAAGCCCAATTTTGTGTATTCTCGAAATTTTCGCCAGATTTTGGCCAATAAATCAGGAGAAAATGAAATGGAAAGAGGTATACTAAATTTCAGCTTCAAAGGCATCGCCTTAAAGTTGCAAATAAGAGGCGCAGGCCTTTCAAGAGGCGTTCGAAAATTCTGCGTCTCTTTGTTAATCAGTCACTGTCTCGAAACATCTGCGTCACATCTCGCTCTTTGATTTGCTCTCCGGAGACGTTACTTTGTGCCATCTCTTTCGACGGCATGTTCTCCTGTTACAAAGCCCAATTTTGTGCATTCTGAAAATTTTCGTTAGATTTTTGGCCAATATATCAGGAGGCCATGAAGCGGAAAGAGGTATACTAAATTTCAGCTTCAAAGGCATCGCTTAAAAGTATCAAATCAGAGGCGCAGGCCTTTCAAGAGGCGTTCGAAAATTGTGCGACTCTTCGTTAAACAGTCACTGTCTCGAAACACCTGCGCCACGTCTCGCTCTTTGATTTGCTCTCCGGAGACATTACTTTGTTCCATCCCTTTCGACGGCATGTTCTCCTGTTACAAAGCCCAATTTTGTGTATTCTCGAAATTTTCGCCAGATTTTGGCCAATAAATCAGGAGAAAATGAAATGGATAGAGGTATACTAAATTTCAGCTTCAAGGGCATCGATTTAAAGTTGCAAATAAGAGGCGCAGGCCTTTCAAGAGGCTTTTGAAAATTCTGCGTCTCTTCGTGAAACAGTCACTCTCTCGAAACACCTGCGCCACGTCTCGCTCTTTGATTTGCTCTCCGGAGACATTACTTTGTTCCATCCCTTTCGACGGCATGTTCTCCTGTTACAAAGCCCAATTTTGTGTATTCTCGAAATTTTCGCCAGATTTTGGCCAATAAATCAGGAGAAAATGAAATGGAAAGAGGTATACTAAATTTCAGCTTCAAAGGCATCGCCTTAAAGTTGCAAATAAGAGGCGCAGGCCTTTCAAGAGGCGTTCGAAAATTCTGCGTCTCTTCGTTAATCAGTCACTGTCTCGAAACATCTGCGCCACATCTCGCTCTTTGATTTGCTCTCCGGAGACGTTACTTTGTGCCATCTCTTTCGACGGCATGTTCTCCTGTTACAAAGCCCAATTTTGTGCATTCTGAAAATTTTCGTTAGATTTTGGCCAATATATCAGGAGACCATGAAGCGGAAAGAGGTATACTAAATTTCAGCTTCAAAGGCATCGCTTAAAAGTATCAAATCAGAGGCGCAGGCCTTTCAAGAGGCGTTCGAAAATTGTGCGACTCTTCGTTAAACAGTCACTGTCTCGAAACATCTGCGCCACTTCTCGCTCATTGATTTGCCCTCCGGAGACGTTACTTTGTGCCATCTCTTTCGACGGCATGTTCTCCTGTTACAAAGCCCAATTCTGTGCATTCTGAAAATTTTCGCCAGATTTTGGCCAATATATCAGGAGAACATGAAGTCAAAAGAGGTATACTAAATTTCAGCTTCAAAGGCATCGCTTAAAAGTATCAAATCAGAGGCGCAGGCCTTTCAAGAGGCGTTCGAAAATTCTGCGTCTCTTCGTTAAACAGTCACTGTCTCGAAACATCTGCGCCACTTCTCGCTCATTGATTTGCCATCCGGAGAGGTTACTTTGTGCCATCTCTTTCGACGGCATGTTCTCCTGTTACAAAGCCCAATTCTGTGGATTCTGAAAATTTTCGCCAGATTTTGGCCAATATATCAGGAGAAAATGAAGTGGAAAGAGGTATACTAAATTTCAGCTTCAAAGGCATCGCCTTAAAGTTGCAAATAAGAGGCGCAGGCCTTTCAAGAGGCGTTCGAAAATTCTGCGTCTCTTCGTTAATCAGTCACTGTCTGGAAACATCTGCGCCACTTCTCGCTCTTTGATTTGCTCTCCGGAGACGTTACTTTGTGCCATCTCTTTCGACGGTATATTCTCCTGTTACAAAGCCCAATTTTGTGCATTCTGAAAATTTTCGCTAGATTTTGTCCAATATATCAGGAGAACATGAAGTGGAAAGAGGTATACTAAATTTCAGCTTCAAAGGCATCGCTTAAAAGTATCAAATCAGAGGCGCAGGCCTTTCAAGAGGCGTTCGAAAATTCTGCGTCTCGTTGTTAAACAATCACTGTCTCGAAACACCTGCGCCACTTCTCGCTCTTTGATTTGCTCTCCAGAGACGTTACTTTGTTCCATCTCTTTCGACGGCATGTTGTCATGTTACAAAGCACAATTTTGTGTATTCTCGAAATTTTCGCCAGATTTTGGCCAATATATCAGGAGAAGATGAAGTCAAAAGAGGTATACTAAATTTCAGCTTCATAGGCATCGCCTTAAAGTTGCAAATCAGAGGCGCAGGCCTTTCAAGAGGCGTTCGAAAATTCTGCGTCTCGTTGTTAAACAATCACTCTCTCGAAACACCTGCGCCACTTCTCGCTCTTTGATTTGCTCTCCGGAGACGTTACTTTGTGCCATCTCTTTCGACGGCATGTTCTCCTGTTACAAAGCCCAATTTTGTGCATTTTGAAAATTTTCTCCAGATTTTGGCCAATATATCAGGAGAACATGAAGTGGAAAGAGGTATACTAAATTTCAGCTTCAAAGGCATCGCCTGAAAGTTGCAAATCAGAAGCGCAGGCCTTTCAAGAGGCGTTCGAAAATTATGCGTGTCTTCGTTAAACAGTCACTGTCTCGAAACATCTGCGCCACTTCTCGCTCTTTGATTTGCTCTCCGGAGACGTTACTTTGTGCCATCTCTTTCGACGGCATATTCTCCTGTTACAAAGCCCAATTTTGTGCATTTTGAAAATTTTCGCCAGATTTTGGCCAATATATCAGGAGAACATGAAGTCGAAAGAGGTATACTAAATTTCAGCTTCAAATGCATCGCCTTAAAGTTGCAAATATGAGGCGCAGGCCTTTCAAGAGGCGTTCGAAAATTCTGCGTCTCGTTGTTAAACAATCACTGTCTCGAAACACCTGCGCCACTTCTCGCTCTTTGATTTGCTCTCCAGAGACGTTACTTTGTTCCATCTCTTTCGACGGCATGTTGTCATGTTACAAAGCACAATTTTGTGTATTCTCGAAATTTTCGCCAGATTTTGGCCAATATATCAGGAGAAGATGAAGTCAAAAGAGGTATACTAAATTTCAGCTTCATAGGCATCGCCTTAAAGTTGCAAATCAGAGGCGCAGGCCTTTCAAGAGGCGTTCGAAAATTCTGCGTGTCTTCGCTAAACAGTCACTGTCTCGAAACATCTGCGCCACTTCTCGCTCTTTGATTTGCTCTCCGGAGACGTTACTTTGTGCCATCTCTTTCGACGGTATATTCTCCTGTTACAAAGCCCAATTTTGTGCATTCTGAAAATTTTCGCTAGATTTTGTCCAATATATCAGGAGAACATGAAGTGGAAAGAGGTATACTAAATTTCAGCTTCAAAGGCATCGCTTAAAAGTATCAAATCAGAGGCGCAGGCCTTTCAAGAGGCGTTCGAAAATTCTGCGTCTCGTTGTTAAACAATCACTGTCTCGAAACACCTGCGCCACTTCTCGCTCTTTGATTTGCTCTCCAGAGACGTTACTTTGTTCCATCTCTTTCGACGGCATGTTGTCATGTTACAAAGCACAATTTTGTGCATTCTCGAAATTTTCGCCAGATTTTGGCCAATATATCAGGAGAAGATGAAGTCAAAAGAGGTATACTAAATTTCAGCTTCATAGGCATCGCCTTAAAGTTGCAAAACAGAGGCGCAGGCCTTTCAAGAGGCGTTCGAAAATTCTGCGTCTCGTTGTTAAACAATCACTCTCTCGAAACACCTGCGCCACTTCTCGCTCTTTGATTTGCTCTCCGGAGACGTTACTTTGTGCCATCTCTTTCGACGGCATGTTCTCCTGTTACAAAGCCCAATTTTGTGCATTTTGAAAATTTTCTCCAGATTTTGGCCAATATATCAGGAGAACATGAAGTGGAAAGAGGTATACTAAATTTCAGCTTCAAAGGCATCGCCTGAAAGTTGCAAATCAGAAGCGCAGGCCTTTCAAGAGGCGTTCGAAAATTCTGCGTGCCTTCGTTAAACAGTCACTGTCTCGAAACATCTGCGCCACTTCTCGCTCTTTGATTTGCTCTCCGGAGACGTTACTTTGTGCCATCTCTTTCGACGGCATATTCTCCTGTTACAAAGCCCAATTTTGTGCATTCTGAAAATTTTCGCTAGATTTTGTCCAATATATCAGGAGAAAATGAAGTGGAAAGAGGTATACTAAATTTCAGCTTCAAAGGCATCGCTTAAAAGTATCAAATCAGAGGCGCAGGCCTTTCAAGAGGCGTTCGAAAATTGTGCGACTCTTCGTTAAACAGTCACTGTCTCGAAACATCTGCGCAACTTCTCGCTCATTGATTTGCCATCCGGAGAGGTTACTTTGTGCCATCTCTTTCGACGGCATGTTCTCCTGTTACAAAGCCCAATTCTGTGGATTCTGAAAATTTTCGCCAGATTTTGGCCAATATATCAGGAGAAAATGAAGTGGAAAGAGGTATACTAAATTTCAGCTTCAAAGGCATCGCCTTAAAGTTGCAAATAAGAGGCGCAGGCCTTTCAAGAGGCGTTCGAAAATTGTGCGACTCTTCGTTAAACAGTCACTGTCTCGAAACATCTGCGCCACTTCTCGCTCATTGATTTGCCCTCCGGAGACGTTACTTTGTGCCATCTCTTTCGACGGCATGTTCTCCTGTTACAAAGCCCAATTTTGTGCATTCTGAAAATTTTCGCCAGATTTTGGCCAATATATCAGGAGACCATGAAGCGGAAAGAGGTATACTAAATTTCAGCTTCAAAGGCATCGCTTAAAAGTATCAAATCAGAGGCGCAGGCCTTTCAAGAGGCGTTCGAAAATTCTGCGTCTCGTTGTTAAACAATCACTGTCTCGAAACACCTGCGCCACTTCTCGCTCTTTGATTTGCTCTCCAGAGACGTTACTTTGTTCCATCTCTTTCGACGGCATGTTGTCATGTTACAAAGCACAATTTTGTGTATTCTCGAAATTTTCGCCAGATTTTGGCCAATATATCAGGAGAAGATGAAGTCAAAAGAGGTATACTAAATTTCAGCTTCATAGGCATCGCCTTAAAGTTGCAAATCAGAGGCGCAGGCCTTTCAAGAGGCGTTCGAAAATTCTGCGTGTCTTCGTTAAACAGTCACTGTCTCGAAACATCTGCGCCACTTCTCGCTCTTTGATTTGCTCTCCGGAGACGTTACTTTGTGCCATCTCTTTCGACGGCATATTCTCCTGTTACAAAGCCCAATTTTGTGCATTTTGAAAATTTTCGCCAGATTTTGGCCAATATATCAGGAGAACATGAAGTCGAAAGAGGTATACTAAATTTCAGCCTCAAATGCATCGCCTTAAAGTTGCAAATATGAGGCGCAGGCCTTTCAAGAGGCGTTCGAAAATTCTGCGTCTCGTTGTTAAACAATCACTGTCTCGAAACACCTGCGCCACTTCTCGCTCTTTGATTTGCTCTCCAGAGACGTTACTTTGTTCCATCTCTTTCGACGGCATGTTGTCATGTTACAAAGCACAATTTTGTGTATTCTCGAAATTTTCGCCAGATTTTGGCCAATATATCAGGAGAAGATGAAGTCAAAAGAGGTATACTAAATTTCAGCTTCATAGGCATTGCCTTAAAGTTGCAAATCAGAGGCGCAGGCCATTCAAGAGGCGTTCGAAAATTCTGCGTCTCTTCGTGAAACAGTCACTCTCTCGAAACACCTGCGCCACGTCTCGCTCTTTGATTTGCTCTCCGGAGACATTACTTTGTTCCATCCCTTTCGACGGCATGTTCTCCTGTTACAAAGCCCAATTTTGTGTATTCTCGAAATTTTCGCCAGATTTTGGCCAATAAATCAGGAGAAAATGAAATGGAAAGAGGTATACTAAATTTCAGCTTCAAAGGCATCGCCTTAAAGTTGCAAATAAGAGGCGCAGGCCTTTCAAGAGGCGTTCGAAAATTCTGCGTCTCTTTGTTAATCAGTCACTGTCTCGAAACATCTGCGTCACATCTCGCTCTTTGATTTGCTCTCCGGAGACGTTACTTTGTGCCATCTCTTTCGACGGCATGTTCTCCTGTTACAAAGCCCAATTTTGTGCATTCTGAAAATTTTCGTTAGATTTTGGCCAATATATCAGGAGGCCATGAAGCGGAAAGAGGTATACTAAATTTCAGCTTCAAAGGCATCGCTTAAAAGTATCAAATCAGAGGCGCAGGCCTTTCAAGAGGCGTTCGAAAATTGTGCGACTCTTCGTTAAACAGTCACTGTCTCGAAACACCTGCGCCACGTCTCGCTCTTTGATTTGCTCTCCGGAGACATTACTTTGTTCCATCCCTTTCGACGGCATGTTCTCCTGTTACAAAGCCCAATTTTGTGTATTCTCGAAATTTTCGCCAGATTTTGGCCAATAAATCAGGAGAAAATGAAATGGATAGAGGTATACTAAATTTCAGCTTCAAGGGCATCGATTTAAAGTTGCAAATAAGAGGCGCAGGCCTTTCAAGAGGCTTTTGAAAATTCTGCGTCTCTTCGTGAAACAGTCACTCTCTCGAAACACCTGCGCCACGTCTCGCTCTTTGATTTGCTCTCCGGAGACATTACTTTGTTCCATCCCTTTCGACGGCATGTTCTCCTGTTACAAAGCCCAATTTTGTGTATTCTCGAAATTTTCGCCAGATTTTGGCCAATAAATCAGGAGAAAATGAAATGGAAAGAGGTATACTAAATTTCAGCTTCAAAGGCATCGCCTTAAAGTTGCAAATAAGAGGCGCAGGCCTTTCAAGAGGCGTTCGAAAATTCTGCGTCTCTTCGTTAATCAGTCACTGTCTCGAAACATCTGCGCCACATCTCGCTCTTTGATTTGCTCTCCGGAGACGTTACTTTGTGCCATCTCTTTCGACGGCATGTTCTCCTGTTACAAAGCCCAATTTTGTGCATTCTGAAAATTTTCGTTAGATTTTGGCCAATATATCAGGAGACCATGAAGCGGAAAGAGGTATACTAAATTTCAGCTTCAAAGGCATCGCTTAAAAGTATCAAATCAGAGGCGCAGGCCTTTCAAGAGGCGTTCGAAAATTGTGCGACTCTTCGTTAAACAGTCACTGTCTCGAAACATCTGCGCCACTTCTCGCTCATTGATTTGCCCTCCGGAGACGTTACTTTGTGCCATCTCTTTCGACGGCATGTTCTCCTGTTACAAAGCCCAATTCTGTGCATTCTGAAAATTTTCGCCAGATTTTGGCCAATATATCAGGAGAACATGAAGTCAAAAGAGGTATACTAAATTTCAGCTTCATAGGCATCGCCTTAAAGTTGCAAATCAGAGGCGCAGGCTTTTCAAGAGGCGTTCGAAAATTCTGCGTGTCTTCGTTAAACAGTCACTGTCTCGAAACATCTGCGCCACTTCTCGCTCTTTGATTTGCTCTCCGGAGACGTTACTTTGTGCCATCTCTTTCGACGGCATGTTCTCCTGTTACAAAGCCCAATTTTGGGCATTCTGAAAATTTTCGCTAGATTTTGGCCAATATATCAGGAGACCATGAAGCGGAAAGAGGTATACTAAATTTCAGCTTCAAAGGCATCGCTTAAAAGTATCAAATCAGAGGCGCAGGCCTTTCAAGAGGCGTTCGAAAATTCTGCGTCTCTTCGTTAAACAGTCACTGTCTCGAAACATCTGCGCCACTTCTCGCTCATTGATTTGCCATCCGGAGAGGTTACTTTGTGCCATCTCTTTCGACGGCATGTTCTCCTGTTACAAAGCCCAATTCTGTGGATTCTGAAAATTTTCGCCAGATTTTGGCCAATATATCAGGAGAAAATGAAGTGGAAAGAGGTATACTAAATTTCAGCTTCAAAGGCATCGCCTTAAAGTTGCAAATAAGAGGCGCAGGCCTTTCAAGAGGCGTTCGAAAATTCTGCGTCTCTTCGTTAATCAGTCACTGTCTGGAAACATCTGCGCCACTTCTCGCTCTTTGATTTGCTCTCCGGAGACGTTACTTTGTGCCATCTCTTTCGACGGTATATTCTCCTGTTACAAAGCCCAATTTTGTGCATTCTGAAAATTTTCGCTAGATTTTGTCCAATATATCAGGAGAACATGAAGTGGAAAGAGGTATACTAAATTTCAGCTTCAAAGGCATCGCTTAAAAGTATCAAATCAGAGGCGCAGGCCTTTCAAGAGGCGTTCGAAAATTCTGCGTCTCGTTGTTAAACAATCACTGTCTCGAAACACCTGCGCCACTTCTCGCTCTTTGATTTGCTCTCCAGAGACGTTACTTTGTTCCATCTCTTTCGACGGCATGTTGTCATGTTACAAAGCACAATTTTGTGTATTCTCGAAATTTTCGCCAGATTTTGGCCAATATATCAGGAGAAGATGAAGTCAAAAGAGGTATACTAAATTTCAGCTTCATAGGCATCGCCTTAAAGTTGCAAATCAGAGGCGCAGGCCTTTGAAGAGGCGTTCGAAAATTCTGCGTCTCGTTGTTAAACAATCACTCTCTCGAAACACCTGCGCCACTTCTCGCTCTTTGATTTGCTCTCCGGAGACGTTACTTTGTGCCATCTCTTTCGACGGCATGTTCTCCTGTTACAAAGCCCAATTTTGTGCATTTTGAAAATTTTCTCCAGATTTTGGCCAATATATCAGGAGAACATGAAGTGGAAAGAGGTATACTAAATTTCAGCTTCAAAGGCATCGCCTGAAAGTTGCAAATCAGAAGCGCAGGCCTTTCAAGAGGCGTTCGAAAATTATGCGTGTCTTCGTTAAACAGTCACTGTCTCGAAACATCTGCGCCACTTCTCGCTCTTTGATTTGCTCTCCGGAGACGTTACTTTGTGCCATCTCTTTCGACGGCATATTCTCCTGTTACAAAGCCCAATTTTGTGCATTTTGAAAATTTTCGCCAGATTTTGGCCAATATATCAGGAGAACATGAAGTCGAAAGAGGTATACTAAATTTCAGCTTCAAATGCATCGCCTTAAAGTTGCAAATATGAGGCGCAGGCCTTTCAAGAGGCGTTCGAAAATTCTGCGTCTCGTTGTTAAACAATCACTGTCTCGAAACACCTGCGCCACTTCTCGCTCTTTGATTTGCTCTCCAGAGACGTTACTTTGTTCCATCTCTTTCGACGGCATGTTGTCATGTTACAAAGCACAATTTTGTGTATTCTCGAAATTTTCGCCAGATTTTGGCCAATATATCAGGAGAAGATGAAGTCAAAAGAGGTATACTAAATTTCAGCTTCATAGGCATCGCCTTAAAGTTGCAAATCAGAGGCGCAGGCCTTTCAAGAGGCGTTCGAAAATTCTGCGTGTCTTCGCTAAACAGTCACTGTCTCGAAACATCTGCGCCACTTCTCGCTCTTTGATTTGCTCTCCGGAGACGTTACTTTGTGCCATCTCTTTCGACGGCATATTCTCCTGTTACAAAGCCCAATTTTGTGCATTCTGAAAATTTTCGCTAGATTTTGTCCAATATATCAGGAGAAAATGAAGTGGAAAGAGGTATACTTAATTTCAGCTTCAAAGGCATCGCTTAAAAGTATCAAATCAGAGGCGCAGGCCTTTCAAGAGGCGTTCGAAAATTGTGCGACTCTTCGTTAAACAGTCACTGTCTCGAAACATCTGCGCAACTTCTCGCTCATTGATTTGCCATCCGGAGAGGTTACTTTGTGCCATCTCTTTCGACGGCATGTTCTCCTGTTACAAAGCCCAATTCTGTGGATTCTGAAAATTTTCGCCAGATTTTGGCCAATATATCAGGAGAAAATGAAGTGGAAAGAGGTATACTAAATTTCAGCTTCAAAGGCATCGCCTTAAAGTTGCAAATCAGAGGCGCAGGCCTTTCAAGAGGCGTTCGAAAATTGTGCGACTCTTCGTTAAACAGTCACTGTCTCGAAACATCTGCGCCACTTCTCGCTCATTGATTTGCCCTCCGGAGACGTTACTTTGTGCCATCTCTTTCGACGGCATGTTCTCCTGTTACAAAGCCCAATTTTGTGCATTCTGAAAATTTTCGCCAGATTTTGGCCAATATATCAGGAGACCATGAAGCGGAAAGAGGTATACTAAATTTCAGCTTCAAAGGCATCGCTTAAAAGTATCAAATCAGAGGCGCAGGCCTTTCAAGAGGCGTTCGAAAATTGTGCGACTCTTCGTTAAACAGTCACTGTCTCGAAACACCTGCGCCACGTCTCGCTCTTTGATTTGCTCTCCGGAGACATTACTTTGTTCCATCCCTTTCGACGGCATGTTCTCCTGTTACAAAGACCAATTTTGTGTATTCTCGAAATTTTCGCCAGATTTTGGCCAATAAATCAGGAGAAAATGAAATGGATAGAGGTATACTAAATTTCAGTTTCAAAGGCATCGCCTTAAAGTTGCAAATAAGAGGCGCAGGCCTTTCAAGAGGCGTTCGAAAATTCTGCGTCTCTTCGTTAATCAGTCACTGTCTCGAAACATCTGCGCCACATTTCGCTCTTTGATTTGCTCTCCGGAGACGTTACTTTGTGCCATCTCTTTCGACGGCATGTTCTCCTGTTACAAAGCCCAATTTTGTGCATTCTGAAAATTTTCGTTAGATTTTGGCCAATATATCAGGAGACCATGAAGCGGAAAGAGGTATACTAAATTTCAGCTTCAAAGGCATCGCTTAAAAGTATCAAATCAGAGGCGCAGGCCTTTCAAGAGGCGTTCGAAAATTGTGCGACTCTTTGTTAAACAGTCACTGTCTCGAAACATCTGCGCCACTTCTCGCTCATTGATTTGCCCTCCGGAGACGTTACTTTGTGCCATCTCTTTCGACGGCATGTTCTCCTGTTTCAAAGCCCAATTCTGTGCATTCTGAAAATTTTCGCCAGATTTTGGCCAATATATCAGGAGAACATGAAGCGGAAAGAGGTATACTAAATTTCAGCTTCAAAGGCATCGCTTAAAAGTATCAAATCAGAGGCGCAGGCCTTTCAAGAGGCGTTCGAAAATTGTGCGACTCTTCGTTAAACAGTCACTGTCTCGAAACATCTGCGCCACTTCTCGCTCATTGATTTGCCCTCCGGAGACGTTACTTTGTGCCATCTCTTTCGACGGCATGTTCTCCTGTTACAAAGCCCAATTCTGTGCATTCTGAAAATTTTCGCCAGATTTTGGCCAATATATCAGGAGAACATGAAGTCAAAAGAGGTATACTAAATTTTAGCTTCAAGGGCATCGATTTAAAGTTGCAAATAAGAGGCGCAGGCCTTTCAAGAGGCGTTCGAAAATTCTGCGTCTCTTCGTTAATCAGTCACTGTCTGGAAACATCTGCGCCACTTCTCGCTCTTTGATTTGCTCTCCGGAGACGTTACTTTGTGCCATCTCTTTCGACGGTATATTCTCCTGTTACAAAGCCCAATTTTGTGCATTCTGAAAATTTTCGCTAGATTTTGTCCAATATATCAGGAGAACATGAAGTGGAAAGAGGTATACTAAATTTCAGCTTCAAAGGCATCGCTTAAAAGTATCAAATCAGAGGCGCAGGCCTTTCAAGAGGCGTTCGAAAATTATGCGTGTCTTCGTTAAACAGTCACTGTCTCGAAACATCTGCGCCACTTCTCGCTCTTTGATTTGCTCTCCGGAGACGTTACTTTGTGCCATCTCTTTCGACGGCATATTCTCCTGTTACAAAGCCCAATTTTGTGCATTTTGAAAATTTTCGCCAGATTTTGGCCAATATATCAGGAGAACATGAAGTCGAAAGAGGTATACTAAATTTCAGCTTCAAATGCATCGCCTTAAAGTTGCAAATATGAGGCGCAGGCCTTTCAAGAGGCGTTCGAAAATTCTGCGTCTCGTTGTTAAACAATCACTGTCTCGAAACACCTGCGCCACTTCTCGCTCTTTGATTTGCTCTCCAGAGACGTTACTTTGTTCCATCTCTTTCGACGGCATGTTGTCATGTTACAAAGCACAATTTTGTGTATTCTCGAAATTTTCGCCAGATTTTGGCCAATATATCAGGAGAAGATGAAGTCAAAAGAGGTATACTAAATTTCAGCTTCATAGGCATCGCCTTAAAGTTGCAAATCAGAGGCGCAGGCCTTTCAAGAGGCGTTCGAAAATTCTGCGTGTCTTCGCTAAACAGTCACTGTCTCGAAACATCTGCGCCACTTCTCGCTCTTTGATTTGCTCTCCGGAGACGTTACTTTGTGCCATCTCTTTCGACGGCATATTCTCCTGTTACAAAGCCCAATTTTGTGCATTCTGAAAATTTTCGCTAGATTTTGTCCAATATATCAGGAGAAAATGAAGTGGAAAGAGGTATACTAAATTTCAGCTTCAAAGGCATCGCTTAAAAGTATCAAATCAGAGGCGCAGGCCTTTCAAGAGGCGTTCGAAAATTGTGCGACTCTTCGTTAAACAGTCACTGTCTCGAAACATCTGCGCAACTTCTCGCTCATTGATTTGCCATCCGGAGAGGTTACTTTGTGCCATCTCTTTCGACGGCATGTTCTCCTGTTACAAAGCCCAATTCTGTGGATTCTGAAAATTTTCGCCAGATTTTGGCCAATATATCAGGAGAAAATGAAGTGGAAAGAGGTATACTAAATTTCAGCTTCAAAGGCATCGCCTTAAAGTTGCAAATAAGAGGCGCAGGCCTTTCAAGAGGCGTTCGAAAATTGTGCGACTCTTCGTTAAACAGTCACTGTCTCGAAACATCTGCGCCACTTCTCGCTCATTGATTTGCCCTCCGGAGACGTTACTTTGTGCCATCTCTTTCGACGGCATGTTCTCCTGTTACAAAGCCCAATTTTGTGCATTCTGAAAATTTTCGCCAGATTTTGGCCAATATATCAGGAGACCATGAAGCGGAAAGAGGTATACTAAATTTCAGCTTCAAAGGCATCGCTTAAAAGTATCAAATCAGAGGCGCAGGCCTTTCAAGAGGCGTTCGAAAATTGTGCGACTCTTCGTTAAACAGTCACTGTCTCGAAACACCTGCGCCACGTCTCGCTCTTTGATTTGCTCTCCGGAGACATTACTTTGTTCCATCCCTTTCGACGGCATGTTCTCCTGTTACAAAGACCAATTTTGTGTATTCTCGAAATTTTCGCCAGATTTTGGCCAATAAATCAGGAGAAAATGAAATGGATAGAGGTATACTAAATTTCAGTTTCAAAGGCATCGCCTTAAAGTTGCAAATAAGAGGCGCAGGCCTTTCAAGAGGCGTTCGAAAATTCTGCGTCTCTTCGTTAATCAGTCACTGTCTCGAAACATCTGCGCCACATCTCGCTCTTTGATTTGCTCTCCGGAGACGTTACTTTGTGCCATCTCTTTCGACGGCATGTTCTCCTGTTACAAAGCCCAATTTTGTGCATTCTGAAAATTTTCGTTAGATTTTGGCCAATATATCAGGAGACCATGAAGCGGAAAGAGGTATACTAAATTTCAGCTTCAAAGGCATCGCTTAAAAGTATCAAATCAGAGGCGCAGGCCTTTCAAGAGGCGTTCGAAAATTGTGCGACTCTTTGTTAAACAGTCACTGTCTCGAAACATCTGCGCCACTTCTCGCTCATTGATTTGCCCTCCGGAGACGTTACTTTGTGCCATCTCTTTCGACGGCATGTTCTCCTGTTTCAAAGCCCAATTCTGTGCATTCTGAAAATTTTCGCCAGATTTTGGCCAATATATCAGGAGAACATGAAGCGGAAAGAGGTATACTAAATTTCAGCTTCAAAGGCATCGCTTAAAAGTATCAAATCAGAGGCGCAGGCCTTTCAAGAGGCGTTCGAAAATTGTGCGACTCTTCGTTAAACAGTCACTGTCTCGAAACATCTGCGCCACTTCTCGCTCATTGATTTGCCCTCCGGAGACGTTACTTTGTGCCATCTCTTTCGACGGCATGTTCTCCTGTTACAAAGCCCAATTCTGTGCATTCTGAAAATTTTCGCCAGATTTTGGCCAATATATCAGGAGAACATGAAGCGGAAAGAGGTATACTAAATTTCAGCTTCAAAGGCATCGCTTAAAAGTATCAAATCAGAGGCGCAGGCCTTTCAAGAGGCGTTCGAAAATTGTGCGACTCTTCGTTAAACAGTCACTGTCTCGAAACATCTGCGCCACTTCTCGCTCATTGATTTGCCCTCCGGAGACGTTACTTTGTGCCATCTCTTTCGACGGCATGTTCTCCTGTTACAAAGCCCAATTCTGTGCATTCTGAAAATTTTCGCCAGATTTTGGCCAATATATCAGGAGAACATGAAGTCAAAAGAGGTATACTAAATTTTAGCTTCAAGGGCATCGATTTAAAGTTGCAAATAAGAGGCGCAGGCCTTTCAAGAGGCGTTCGAAAATTCTGCGTCTCTTCGTTAATCAGTCACTGTCTGGAAACATCTGCGCCACTTCTCGCTCTTTGATTTGCTCTCCGGAGACGTTACTTTGTGCCATCTCTTTCGACGGTATATTCTCCTGTTACAAAGCCCAATTTTGTGCATTCTGAAAATTTTCGCTAGATTTTGTCCAATATATCAGGAGAACATGAAGTGGAAAGAGGTATACTAAATTTCAGCTTCAAAGGCATCGCTTAAAAGTATCAAATCAGAGGCGCAGGCCTTTCAAGAGGCGTTCGAAAATTCTGCGTCTCGTTGTTAAACAATCACTGTCTCGAAACACCTGCGCCACTTCTCGCTCTTTGATTTGCTCTCCAGAGACGTTACTTTGTTCCATCTCTTTCGACGGCATGTTGTCATGTTACAAAGCACAATTTTGTGCATTCTCGAAATTTTCGCCAGATTTTGGCCAATATATCAGGAGAAGATGAAGTCAAAAGAGGTATACTAAATTTCAGCTTCATAGGCATCGCCTTAAAGTTGCAAATCAGAGGCGCAGGCCTTTCAAGAGGCGTTCGAAAATTCTGCGTCTCGTTGTTAAACAATCACTCTCTCGAAACACCTGCGCCACTTCTCGCTCTTTGATTTGCTCTCCGGAGACGTTACTTTGTGCCATCTCTTTCGACGGCATGTTCTCCTGTTACAAAGCCCAATTTTGTGCATTTTGAAAATTTTCTCCAGATTTTGGCCAATATATCAGGAGAACATGAAGTGGAAAGAGGTATACTAAATTTCAGCTTCAAAGGCATCGCCTGAAAGTTGCAAATCAGAAGCGCAGGCCTTTCAAGAGGCGTTCGAAAATTCTGCGTGCCTTCGTTAAACAGTCACTGTCTCGAAACATCTGCGCCACTTCTCGCTCTTTGATTTGCTCTCCGGAGACGTTACTTTGTGCCATCTCTTTCGACGGCATATTCTCCTGTTACAAAGCCCAATTTTGTGCATTCTGAAAATTTTCGCTAGATTTTGTCCAATATATCAGGAGAAAATGAAGTGGAAAGAGGTATACTAAATTTCAGCTTCAAAGGCATCGCTTAAAAGTATCAAATCAGAGGCGCAGGCCTTTCAAGAGGCGTTCGAAAATTGTGCGACTCTTCGTTAAACAGTCACTGTCTCGAAACATCTGCGCAACTTCTCGCTCATTGATTTGCCATCCGGAGAGGTTACTTTGTGCCATCTCTTTCGACGGCATGTTCTCCTGTTACAAAGCCCAATTCTGTGGATTCTGAAAATTTTCGCCAGATTTTGGCCAATATATCAGGAGAAAATGAAGTGGAAAGAGGTATACTAAATTTCAGCTTCAAAGGCATCGCCTTAAAGTTGCAAATAAGAGGCGCAGGCCTTTCAAGAGGCGTTCGAAAATTGTGCGACTCTTCGTTAAACAGTCACTGTCTCGAAACATCTGCGCCACTTCTCGCTCATTGATTTGCCCTCCGGAGACGTTACTTTGTGCCATCTCTTTCGACGGCATGTTCTCCTGTTACAAAGCCCAATTTTGTGCATTCTGAAAATTTTCGCCAGATTTTGGCCAATATATCAGGAGACCATGAAGCGGAAAGAGGTATACTAAATTTCAGCTTCAAAGGCATCGCTTAAAAGTATCAAATCAGAGGCGCAGGCCTTTCAAGAGGCGTTCGAAAATTGTGCGACTCTTCGTTAAACAGTCACTGTCTCGAAACACCTGCGCCACGTCTCGCTCTTTGATTTGCTCTCCGGAGACATTACTTTGTTCCATCCCTTTCGACGGCATGTTCTCCTGTTACAAAGACCAATTTTGTGTATTCTCGAAATTTTCGCCAGATTTTGGCCAATAAATCAGGAGAAAATGAAATGGATAGAGGTATACTAAATTTCAGTTTCAAAGGCATCGCCTTAAAGTTGCAAATAAGAGGCGCAGGCCTTTCAAGAGGCGTTCGAAAATTCTGCGTCTCTTCGTTAATCAGTCACTGTCTCGAAACATCTGCGCCACATCTCGCTCTTTGATTTGCTCTCCGGAGACGTTACTTTGTGCCATCTCTTTCGACGGCATGTTCTCCTGTTACAAAGCCCAATTTTGTGCATTCTGAAAATTTTCGTTAGATTTTGGCCAATATATCAGGAGACCATGAAGCGGAAAGAGGTATACTAAATTTCAGCTTCAAAGGCATCGCTTAAAAGTATCAAATCAGAGGCGCAGGCCTTTCAAGAGGCGTTCGAAAATTGTGCGACTCTTTGTTAAACAGTCACTGTCTCGAAACATCTGCGCCACTTCTCGCTCATTGATTTGCCCTCCGGAGACGTTACTTTGTGCCATCTCTTTCGACGGCATGTTCTCCTGTTTCAAAGCCCAATTCTGTGCATTCTGAAAATTTTCGCCAGATTTTGGCCAATATATCAGGAGAACATGAAGCGGAAAGAGGTATACTAAATTTCAGCTTCAAAGGCATCGCTTAAAAGTATCAAATCAGAGGCGCAGGCCTTTCAAGAGGCGTTCGAAAATTGTGCGACTCTTCGTTAAACAGTCACTGTCTCGAAACATCTGCGCCACTTCTCGCTCATTGATTTGCCCTCCGGAGACGTTACTTTGTGCCATCTCTTTCGACGGCATGTTCTCCTGTTACAAAGCCCAATTCTGTGCATTCTGAAAATTTTCGCCAGATTTTGGCCAATATATCAGGAGAACATGAAGTCAAAAGAGGTATACTAAATTTTAGCTTCAAGGGCATCGATTTAAAGTTGCAAATAAGAGGCGCAGGTCTTTCAAGAGGCGTTCGAAAATTCTGCGTCTCTTCGTTAATCAGTCACTGTCTGGAAACATCTGCGCCACTTCTCGCTCTTTGATTTGCTCTCCGGAGACGTTACTTTGTGCCATCTCTTTCGACGGTATATTCTCCTGTTACAAAGCCCAATTTTGTGCATTCTGAAAATTTTCGCTAGATTTTGTCCAATATATCAGGAGAACATGAAGTGGAAAGAGGTATACTAAATTTCAGCTTCAAAGGCATCGCTTAAAAGTATCAAATCAGAGGCGCAGGCCTTTCAAGAGGCGTTCGAAAATTCTGCGTCTCGTTGTTAAACAATCACTGTCTCGAAACACCTGCGCCACTTCTCGCTCTTTGATTTGCTCTCCAGAGACGTTACTTTGTTCCATCTCTTTCGACGGCATGTTGTCATGTTACAAAGCACAATTTTGTGCATTCTCGAAATTTTCGCCAGATTTTGGCCAATATATCAGGAGAAGATGAAGTCAAAAGAGGTATACTAAATTTCAGCTTCATAGGCATCGCCTTAAAGTTGCAAATCAGAGGCGCAGGCCTTTCAAGAGGCGTTCGAAAATTCTGCGTCTCGTTGTTAAACAATCACTCTCTCGAAACACCTGCGCCACTTCTCGCTCTTTGATTTGCTCTCCGGAGACGTTACTTTGTGCCATCTCTTTCGACGGCATGTTCTCCTGTTACAAAGCCCAATTTTGTGCATTTTGAAAATTTTCTCCAGATTTTGGCCAATATATCAGGAGAACATGAAGTGGAAAGAGGTATACTAAATTTCAGCTTCAAAGGCATCGCCTGAAAGTTGCAAATCAGAAGCGCAGGCCTTTCAAGAGGCGTTCGAAAATTCTGCGTGCCTTCGTTAAACAGTCACTGTCTCGAAACATCTGCGCCACTTCTCGCTCTTTGATTTGCTCTCCGGAGACGTTACTTTGTGCCATCTCTTTCGACGGCATATTCTCCTGTTACAAAGCCCAATTTTGTGCATTCTGAAAATTTTCGCTAGATTTTGTCCAATATATCAGGAGAAAATGAAGTGGAAAGAGGTATACTAAATTTCAGCTTCAAAGGCATCGCTTAAAAGTATCAAATCAGAGGCGCAGGCCTTTCAAGAGGCGTTCGAAAATTGTGCGACTCTTCGTTAAACAGTCACTGTCTCGAAACATCTGCGCAACTTCTCGCTCATTGATTTGCCATCCGGAGAGGTTACTTTGTGCCATCTCTTTCGACGGCATGTTCTCCTGTTACAAAGCCCAATTCTGTGGATTCTGAAAATTTTCGCCAGATTTTGGCCAATATATCAGGAGAAAATGAAGTGGAAAGAGGTATACTAAATTTCAGCTTCAAAGGCATCGCCTTAAAGTTGCAAATAAGAGGCGCAGGCCTTTCAAGAGGCGTTCGAAAATTGTGCGACTCTTCGTTAAACAGTCACTGTCTCGAAACATCTGCGCCACTTCTCGCTCATTGATTTGCCCTCCGGAGACGTTACTTTGTGCCATCTCTTTCGACGGCATGTTCTCCTGTTACAAAGCCCAATTTTGTGCATTCTGAAAATTTTCGCCAGATTTTGGCCAATATATCAGGAGACCATGAAGCGGAAAGAGGTATACTAAATTTCAGCTTCAAAGGCATCGCTTAAAAGTATCAAATCAGAGGCGCAGGCCTTTCAAGAGGCGTTCGAAAATTGTGCGACTCTTCGTTAAACAGTCACTGTCTCGAAACACCTGCGCCACGTCTCGCTCTTTGATTTGCTCTCCGGAGACATTACTTTGTTCCATCCCTTTCGACGGCATGTTCTCCTGTTACAAAGACCAATTTTGTGTATTCTCGAAATTTTCGCCAGATTTTGGCCAATAAATCAGGAGAAAATGAAATGGATAGAGGTATACTAAATTTCAGTTTCAAAGGCATCGCCTTAAAGTTGCAAATAAGAGGCGCAGGCCTTTCAAGAGGCGTTCGAAAATTCTGCGTCTCTTCGTTAATCAGTCACTGTCTCGAAACATCTGCGCCACATCTCGCTCTTTGATTTGCTCTCCGGAGACGTTACTTTGTGCCATCTCTTTCGACGGCATGTTCTCCTGTTACAAAGCCCAATTTTGTGCATTCTGAAAATTTTCGTTAGATTTTGGCCAATATATCAGGAGACCATGAAGCGGAAAGAGGTATACTAAATTTCAGCTTCAAAGGCATCGCTTAAAAGTATCAAATCAGAGGCGCAGGCCTTTCAAGAGGCGTTCGAAAATTGTGCGACTCTTTGTTAAACAGTCACTGTCTCGAAACATCTGCGCCACTTCTCGCTCATTGATTTGCCCTCCGGAGACGTTACTTTGTGCCATCTCTTTCGACGGCATGTTCTCCTGTTTCAAAGCCCAATTCTGTGCATTCTGAAAATTTTCGCCAGATTTTGGCCAATATATCAGGAGAACATGAAGCGGAAAGAGGTATACTAAATTTCAGCTTCAAAGGCATCGCTTAAAAGTATCAAATCAGAGGCGCAGGCCTTTCAAGAGGCGTTCGAAAATTGTGCGACTCTTCGTTAAACAGTCACTGTCTCGAAACATCTGCGCCACTTCTCGCTCATTGATTTGCCCTCCGGAGACGTTACTTTGTGCCATCTCTTTCGACGGCATGTTCTCCTGTTACAAAGCCCAATTCTGTGCATTCTGAAAATTTTCGCCAGATTTTGGCCAATATATCAGGAGAACATGAAGTCAAAAGAGGTATACTAAATTTCAGCTTCAAGGGCATCGATTTAAAGTTGCAAATAAGAGGCGCAGGCCTTTCAAGAGGCGTTCGAAAATTCTGCGTCTCTTCGTTAATCAGTCACTGTCTGGAAACATCTGCGCCACTTCTCGCTCTTTGATTTGCTCTCCGGAGACGTTACTTTGTGCCATCTCTTTCGACGGTATATTCTCCTGTTACAAAGCCCAATTTTGTGCATTCTGAAAATTTTCGCTAGATTTTGTCCAATATATCAGGAGAACATGAAGTGGAAAGAGGTATACTAAATTTCAGCTTCAAAGGCATCGCTTAAAAGTATCAAATCAGAGGCGCAGGCCTTTCAAGAGGCGTTCGAAAATTCTGCGTCTCGTTGTTAAACAATCACTGTCTCGAAACACCTGCGCCACTTCTCGCTCTTTGATTTGCTCTCCAGAGACGTTACTTTGTTCCATCTCTTTCGACGGCATGTTGTCATGTTACAAAGCACAATTTTGTGCATTCTCGAAATTTTCGCCAGATTTTGGCCAATATATCAGGAGAAGATGAAGTCAAAAGAGGTATACTAAATTTCAGCTTCATAGGCATCGCCTTAAAGTTGCAAATCAGAGGCGCAGGCCTTTCAAGAGGCGTTCGAAAATTCTGCGTCTCGTTGTTAAACAATCACTCTCTCGAAACACCTGCGCCACTTCTCGCTCTTTGATTTGCTCTCCGGAGACGTTACTTTGTGCCATCTCTTTCGACGGCATGTTCTCCTGTTACAAAGCCCAATTTTGTGCATTTTGAAAATTTTCTCCAGATTTTGGCCAATATATCAGGAGAACATGAAGTGGAAAGAGGTATACTAAATTTCAGCTTCAAAGGCATCGCCTGAAAGTTGCAAATCAGAAGCGCAGGCCTTTCAAGAGGCGTTCGAAAATTCTGCGTGTCTTCGTTAAACAGTCACTGTCTCGAAACATCTGCGCCACTTCTCGCTCATTGATTTGCCATCCGGAGAGGTTACTTTGTGCCATCTCTTTCGACGGCATGTTGTCATGTTACAAAGCACAATTTTGTGTATTCTCGAAATTTTCGCCAGATTTTGGCCAATATATCAGGAGAAGATGAAGTCAAAAGAGGTATACTAAATTTCAGCTTCATAGGCATCGCCTTAAAGTTGCAAATCAGAGGCGCAGGCCTTTCAAGAGGCGTTCGAAAATTCTGCGTGTCTTCGCTAAACAGTCACTGTCTCGAAACATCTGCGCCACTTCTCGCTCTTTGATTTGCTCTCCGGAGACGTTACTTTGTGCCATCTCTTTCGACGGCATATTCTCCTGTTACAAAGCCCAATTTTGTGCATTCTGAAAATTTTCGCTAGATTTTGTCCAATATATCAGGAGAAAATGAAGTGGAAAGAGGTATACTAAATTTCAGCTTCAAAGGCATCGCCTGAAAGTTGCAAATCAGAAGCGCAGGCCTTTCAAGAGGCGTTCGAAAATTATGCGTGTCTTCGTTAAACAGTCACTGTCTCGAAACATCTGCGCCACTTCTCGCTCTTTGATTTGCTCTCCGGAGACGTTACTTTGTGCCATCTCTTTCGACGGCATATTCTCCTGTTACAAAGCCCAATTTTGTGCATTTTGAACATTTTCGCCAGATTTTGGCCAATATATCAGGAGAACATGAAGTCGAAAGAGGTATACTAAATTTCAGCTTCAAATGCATCGCCTTAAAGTTGCAAATATGAGGCGCAGGCCTTTCAAGAGGCGTTCGAAAATTCTGCGTCTCGTTGTTAAACAATCACTGTCTCGAAACACCTGCGCCACTTCTCGCTCTTTGATTTGCTCTCCAGAGACGTTACTTTGTTCCATCTCTTTCGACGGCATGTTGTCATGTTACAAAGCACAATTTTGTGTATTCTCGAAATTTTCGCCAGATTTTGGCCAATATATCAGGAGAAGATGAAGTCAAAAGAGGTATACTAAATTTCAGCTTCATAGGCATCGCCTTAAAGTTGCAAATCAGAGGCGCAGGCCTTTCAAGAGGCGTTCGAAAATTCTGCGTGTCTTCGCTAAACAGTCACTGTCTCGAAACATCTGCGCCACTTCTCGCTCTTTGATTTGCTCTCCGGAGACGTTACTTTGTGCCATCTCTTTCGACGGCATATTCTCCTGTTACAAAGCCCAATTTTGTGCATTCTGAAAATTTTCGCTAGATTTTGTCCAATATATCAGGAGAAAATGAAGTGGAAAGAGGTATACTAAATTTCAGCTTCAAAGGCATCGCTTAAAAGTATCAAATCAGAGGCGCAGGCCTTTCAAGAGGCGTTCGAAAATTGTGCGACTCTTCGTTAAACAGTCACTGTCTCGAAACATCTGCGCAACTTCTCGCTCATTGATTTGCCATCCGGAGAGGTTACTTTGTGCCATCTCTTTCGACGGCATGTTCTCCTGTTACAAAGCCCAATTCTGTGGATTCTGAAAATTTTCGCCAGATTTTGGCCAATATATCAGGAGAAAATGAAGTGGAAAGAGGTATACTAAATTTCAGCTTCAAAGGCATCGCCTTAAAGTTGCAAATAAGAGGCGCAGGCCTTTCAAGAGGCGTTCGAAAATTGTGCGACTCTTCGTTAAACAGTCACTGTCTCGAAACATCTGCGCCACTTCTCGCTCATTGATTTGCCCTCCGGAGACGTTACTTTGTGCCATCTCTTTCGACGGCATGTTCTCCTGTTACAAAGCCCAATTTTGTGCATTCTGAAAATTTTCGCCAGATTTTGGCCAATATATCAGGAGACCATGAAGCGGAAAGAGGTATACTAAATTTCAGCTTCAAAGGCATCGCTTAAAAGTATCAAATCAGAGGCGCAGGCCTTTCAAGAGGCGTTCGAAAATTGTGCGACTCTTCGTTAAACAGTCACTGTCTCGAAACACCTGCGCCACGTCTCGCTCTTTGATTTGCTCTCCGGAGACATTACTTTGTTCCATCCCTTTCGACGGCATGTTCTCCTGTTACAAAGACCAATTTTGTGTATTCTCGAAATTTTCGCCAGATTTTGGCCAATAAATCAGGAGAAAATGAAATGGATAGAGGTATACTAAATTTCAGTTTCAAAGGCATCGCCTTAAAGTTGCAAATAAGAGGCGCAGGCCTTTCAAGAGGCGTTCGAAAATTCTGCGTCTCTTCGTTAATCAGTCACTGTCTCGAAACATCTGCGCCACATCTCGCTCTTTGATTTGCTCTCCGGAGACGTTACTTTGTGCCATCTCTTTCGACGGCATGTTCTCCTGTTACAAAGCCCAATTTTGTGCATTCTGAAAATTTTCGCTAGATTTTGTCCAATATATCAGGAGAACATGAAGTGGAAAGAGGTATACTAAATTTCAGCTTCAAAGGCATCGCTTAAAAGTATCAAATCAGAGGCGCAGGCCTTTCAAGAGGCGTTCGAAAATTCTGCGTCTCGTTGTTAAACAATCACTGTCTCGAAACACCTGCGCCACTTCTCGCTCTTTGATTTGCTCTCCAGAGACGTTACTTTGTTCCATCTCTTTCGACGGCATGTTGTCATGTTACAAAGCACAATTTTGTGCATTCTCGAAATTTTCGCCAGATTTTGGCCAATATATCAGGAGAAGATGAAGTCAAAAGAGGTATACTAAATTTCAGCTTCATAGGCATCGCCTTAAAGTTGCAAATCAGAGGCGCAGGCCTTTCAAGAGGCGTTCGAAAATTCTGCGTCTCGTTGTTAAACAATCACTCTCTCGAAACACCTGCGCCACTTCTCGCTCTTTGATTTGCTCTCCGGAGACGTTACTTTGTGCCATCTCTTTCGACGGCATGTTCTCCTGTTACAAAGCCCAATTTTGTGCATTTTGAAAATTTTCTCCAGATTTTGGCCAATATATCAGGAGAACATGAAGTGGAAAGAGGTATACTAAATTTCAGCTTCAAAGGCATCGCCTGAAAGTTGCAAATCAGAAGCGCAGGCCTTTCAAGAGGCGTTCGAAAATTCTGCGTGCCTTCGTTAAACAGTCACTGTCTCGAAACATCTGCGCCACTTCTCGCTCTTTGATTTGCTCTCCGGAGACGTTACTTTGTGCCATCTCTTTCGACGGCATATTCTCCTGTTACAAAGCCCAATTTTGTGCATTCTGAAAATTTTCGCTAGATTTTGTCCAATATATCAGGAGAAAATGAAGTGGAAAGAGGTATACTAAATTTCAGCTTCAAAGGCATCGCTTAAAAGTATCAAATCAGAGGCGCAGGCCTTTCAAGAGGCGTTCGAAAATTGTGCGACTCTTCGTTAATCAGTCACTGTCTGGAAACATCTGCGCCACTTCTCGCTCTTTGATTTGCTCTCCGGAGACGTTACTTTGTGCCATCTCTTTCGACGGTATATTCTCCTGTTACAAAGCCCAATTTTGTGCATTCTGAAAATTTTCGCTAGATTTTGTCCAATATATCAGGAGAACATGAAGTGGAAAGAGGTATACTAAATTTCAGCTTCAAAGGCATCGCTTAAAAGTATCAAATCAGAGGCGCAGGCCTTTCAAGAGGCGTTCGAAAATTCTGCGTCTCGTTGTTAAACAATCACTGTCTCGAAACACCTGCGCCACTTCTCGCTCTTTGATTTGCTCTCCAGAGACGTTACTTTGTTCCATCTCTTTCGACGGCATGTTGTCATGTTACAAAGCACAATTTTGTGCATTCTCGAAATTTTCGCCAGATTTTGGCCAATATATCAGGAGAAGATGAAGTCAAAAGAGGTATACTAAATTTCAGCTTCATAGGCATCGCCTTAAAGTTGCAAATCAGAGGCGCAGGCCTTTCAAGAGGCGTTCGAAAATTCTGCGTCTCGTTGTTAAACAATCACTCTCTCGAAACACCTGCGCCACTTCTCGCTCTTTGATTTGCTCTCCGGAGACGTTACTTTGTGCCATCTCTTTCGACGGCATGTTCTCCTGTTACAAAGCCCAATTTTGTGCATTTTGAAAATTTTCTCCAGATTTTGGCCAATATATCAGGAGAACATGAAGTGGAAAGAGGTATACTAAATTTCAGCTTCAAAGGCATCGCCTGAAAGTTGCAAATCAGAAGCGCAGGCCTTTCAAGAGGCGTTCGAAAATTCTGCGTGTCTTCGTTAAACAGTCACTGTCTCGAAACATCTGCGCCACTTCTCGCTCATTGATTTGCCATCCGGAGAGGTTACTTTGTGCCATCTCTTTCGACGGCATGTTGTCATGTTACAAAGCACAATTTTGTGTATTCTCGAAATTTTCGCCAGATTTTGGCCAATATATCAGGAGAAGATGAAGTCAAAAGAGGTATACTAAATTTCAGCTTCATAGGCATCGCCTTAAAGTTGCAAATCAGAGGCGCAGGCCTTTCAAGAGGCGTTCGAAAATTCTGCGTGTCTTCGCTAAACAGTCACTGTCTCGAAACATCTGCGCCACTTCTCGCTCTTTGATTTGCTCTCCGGAGACGTTACTTTGTGCCATCTCTTTCGACGGCATATTCTCCTGTTACAAAGCCCAATTTTGTGCATTCTGAAAATTTTCGCTAGATTTTGTCCAATATATCAGGAGAAAATGAAGTGGAAAGAGGTATACTAAATTTCAGCTTCAAAGGCATCGCCTGAAAGTTGCAAATCAGAAGCGCAGGCCTTTCAAGAGGCGTTCGAAAATTATGCGTGTCTTCGTTAAACAGTCACTGTCTCGAAACATCTGCGCCACTTCTCGCTCTTTGATTTGCTCTCCGGAGACGTTACTTTGTGCCATCTCTTTCGACGGCATATTCTCCTGTTACAAAGCCCAATTTTGTGCATTTTGAACATTTTCGCCAGATTTTGGCCAATATATCAGGAGAACATGAAGTCGAAAGAGGTATACTAAATTTCAGCTTCAAATGCATCGCCTTAAAGTTGCAAATATGAGGCGCAGGCCTTTCAAGAGGCGTTCGAAAATTCTGCGTCTCGTTGTTAAACAATCACTGTCTCGAAACACCTGCGCCACTTCTCGCTCTTTGATTTGCTCTCCAGAGACGTTACTTTGTTCCATCTCTTTCGACGGCATGTTGTCATGTTACAAAGCACAATTTTGTGTATTCTCGAAATTTTCGCCAGATTTTGGCCAATATATCAGGAGAAGATGAAGTCAAAAGAGGTATACTAAATTTCAGCTTCATAGGCATCGCCTTAAAGTTGCAAATCAGAGGCGCAGGCCTTTCAAGAGGCGTTCGAAAATTCTGCGTGTCTTCGCTAAACAGTCACTGTCTCGAAACATCTGCGCCACTTCTCGCTCTTTGATTTGCTCTCCGGAGACGTTACTTTGTGCCATCTCTTTCGACGGCATATTCTCCTGTTACAAAGCCCAATTTTGTGCATTCTGAAAATTTTCGCTAGATTTTGTCCAATATATCAGGAGAAAATGAAGTGGAAAGAGGTATACTAAATTTCAGCTTCAAAGGCATCGCTTAAAAGTATCAAATCAGAGGCGCAGGCCTTTCAAGAGGCGTTCGAAAATTGTGCGACTCTTCGTTAAACAGTCACTGTCTCGAAACATCTGCGCAACTTCTCGCTCATTGATTTGCCATCCGGAGAGGTTACTTTGTGCCATCTCTTTCGACGGCATGTTCTCCTGTTACAAAGCCCAATTCTGTGGATTCTGAAAATTTTCGCCAGATTTTGGCCAATATATCAGGAGAAAATGAAGTGGAAAGAGGTATACTAAATTTCAGCTTCAAAGGCATCGCTTAAAAGTATCAAATCAGAGGCGCAGGCCTTTCAAGAGGCGTTCGAAAATTGTGCGACTCTTCGTTAAACAGTCACTGTCTCGAAACACCTGCGCCACGTCTCGCTCTTTGATTTGCTCTCCGGAGACATTACTTTGTTCCATCCCTTTCGACGGCATGTTCTCCTGTTACAAAGACCAATTTTGTGTATTCTCGAAATTTTCGCCAGATTTTGGCCAATAAATCAGGAGAAAATGAAATGGATAGAGGTATACTAAATTTCAGTTTCAAAGGCATCGCCTTAAAGTTGCAAATAAGAGGCGCAGGCCTTTCAAGAGGCGTTCGAAAATTCTGCGTCTCTTCGTTAATCAGTCACTGTCTCGAAACATCTGCGCCACATCTCGCTCTTTGATTTGCTCTCCGGAGACGTTACTTTGTGCCATCTCTTTCGACGGCATGTTCTCCTGTTACAAAGCCCAATTCTGTGCATTCTGAAAATTTTCGCCAGATTTTGGCCAATATATCAGGAGAACATGAAGCGGAAAGAGGTATACTAAATTTCAGCTTCAAAGGCATCGCTTAAAAGTATCAAATCAGAGGCGCAGGCCTTTCAAGAGGCGTTCGAAAATTGTGCGACTCTTCGTTAAACAGTCACTGTCTCGAAACATCTGCGCCACTTCTCGCTCATTGATTTGCCCTCCGGAGACGTTACTTTGTGCCATCTCTTTCGACGGCATGTTCTCCTGTTACAAAGCCCAATTCTGTGCATTCTGAAAATTTTCGCCAGATTTTGGCCAATATATCAGGAGAACATGAAGTCAAAAGAGGTATACTAAATTTCAGCTTCAAGGGCATCGATTTAAAGTTGCAAATAAGAGGCGCAGGCCTTTCAAGAGGCGTTCGAAAATTCTGCGTCTCTTCGTTAATCAGTCACTGTCTGGAAACATCTGCGCCACTTCTCGCTCTTTGATTTGCTCTCCGGAGACGTTACTTTGTGCCATCTCTTTCGACGGTATATTCTCCTGTTACAAAGCCCAATTTTGTGCATTCTGAAAATTTTCGCTAGATTTTGTCCAATATATCAGGAGAACATGAAGTGGAAAGAGGTATACTAAATTTCAGCTTCAAAGGCATCGCTTAAAAGTATCAAATCAGAGGCGCAGGCCTTTCAAGAGGCGTTCGAAAATTCTGCGTCTCGTTGTTAAACAATCACTGTCTCGAAACACCTGCGCCACTTCTCGCTCTTTGATTTGCTCTCCAGAGACGTTACTTTGTTCCATCTCTTTCGACGGCATGTTGTCATGTTACAAAGCACAATTTTGTGTATTCTCGAAATTTTCGCCAGATTTTGGCCAATATATCAGGAGAAGATGAAGTCAAAAGAGGTATACTAAATTTCAGCTTCATAGGCATCGCCTTAAAGTTGCAAATCAGAGGCGCAGGCCTTTCAAGAGGCGTTCGAAAATTCTGCGTCTCGTTGTTAAACAATCACTCTCTCGAAACACCTGCGCCACTTCTCGCTCTTTGATTTGCTCTCCGGAGACGTTACTTTGTGCCATCTCTTTCGACGGCATGTTCTCCTGTTACAAAGCCCAATTTTGTGCATTTTGAAAATTTTCTCCAGATTTTGGCCAATATATCAGGAGAACATGAAGTGGAAAGAGGTATACTAAATTTCAGCTTCAAAGGCATCGCCTGAAAGTTGCAAATCAGAAGCGCAGGCCTTTCAAGAGGCGTTCGAAAATTCTGCGTGTCTTCGTTAAACAGTCACTGTCTCGAAACATCTGCGCCACTTCTCGCTCTTTGATTTGCTCTCCGGAGACGTTACTTTGTGCCATCTCTTTCGACGGCATATTCTCCTGTTACAAAGCCCAATTTTGTGCATTTTGAAAATTTTCGCCAGATTTTGGCCAATATATCAGGAGAACATGAAGTCGAAAGAGGTATACTAAATTTCAGCTTCAAATGCATCGCCTTAAAGTTGCAAATATGAGGCGCAGGCCTTTCAAGAGGCGTTCGAAAATTCTGCGTCTCTTCGTTAATCAGTCACTGTCTGGAAACATCTGCGCCACTTCTCGCTCTTTGATTTGCTCTCCGGAGACGTTACTTTGTGCCATCTCTTTCGACGGTATATTCTCCTGTTACAAAGCCCAATTTTGTGCATTCTGAAAATTTTCGCTAGATTTTGTCCAATATATCAGGAGAACATGAAGTGGAAAGAGGTATACTAAATTTCAGCTTCATAGGCATCGCCTTAAAGTTGCAAATCAGAGGCGCAGGCCTTTCAAGAGGCGTTCGAAAATTCTGCGTCTCGTTGTTAAACAATCACTCTCTCGAAACACCTGCGCCACTTCTCGCTCTTTGATTTGCTCTCCGGAGACGTTACTTTGTGCCATCTCTTTCGACGGCATGTTCTCCTGTTACAAAGCCCAATTTTGTGCATTTTGAAAATTTTCTCCAGATTTTGGCCAATATATCAGGAGAACATGAAGTGGAAAGAGGTATACTAAATTTCAGCTTCAAAGGCATCGCCTGAAAGTTGCAAATCAGAAGCGCAGGCCTTTCAAGAGGCGTTCGAAAATTCTGCGTGTCTTCGTTAAACAGTCACTGTCTCGAAACATCTGCGCCACTTCTCGCTCATTGATTTGCCATCCGGAGAGGTTACTTTGTGCCATCTCTTTCGACGGCATGTTGTCATGTTACAAAGCACAATTTTGTGTATTCTCGAAATTTTCGCCAGATTTTGGCCAATATATCAGGAGAAGATGAAGTCAAAAGAGGTATACTAAATTTCAGCTTCATAGGCATCGCCTTAAAGTTGCAAATCAGAGGCGCAGGCCTTTCAAGAGGCGTTCGAAAATTCTGCGTGTCTTCGCTAAACAGTCACTGTCTCGAAACATCTGCGCCACTTCTCGCTCTTTGATTTGCTCTCCGGAGACGTTACTTTGTGCCATCTCTTTCGACGGCATATTCTCCTGTTACAAAGCCCAATTTTGTGCATTCTGAAAATTTTCGCTAGATTTTGTCCAATATATCAGGAGAAAATGAAGTGGAAAGAGGTATACTAAATTTCAGCTTCAAAGGCATCGCCTGAAAGTTGCAAATCAGAAGCGCAGGCCTTTCAAGAGGCGTTCGAAAATTATGCGTGTCTTCGTTAAACAGTCACTGTCTCGAAACATCTGCGCCACTTCTCGCTCTTTGATTTGCTCTCCGGAGACGTTACTTTGTGCCATCTCTTTCGACGGCATATTCTCCTGTTACAAAGCCCAATTTTGTGCATTTTGAACATTTTCGCCAGATTTTGGCCAATATATCAGGAGAACATGAAGTCGAAAGAGGTATACTAAATTTCAGCTTCAAATGCATCGCCTTAAAGTTGCAAATATGAGGCGCAGGCCTTTCAAGAGGCGTTCGAAAATTCTGCGTCTCGTTGTTAAACAATCACTGTCTCGAAACACCTGCGCCACTTCTCGCTCTTTGATTTGCTCTCCAGAGACGTTACTTTGTTCCATCTCTTTCGACGGCATGTTGTCATGTTACAAAGCACAATTTTGTGTATTCTCGAAATTTTCGCCAGATTTTGGCCAATATATCAGGAGAAGATGAAGTCAAAAGAGGTATACTAAATTTCAGCTTCATAGGCATCGCCTTAAAGTTGCAAATCAGAGGCGCAGGCCTTTCAAGAGGCGTTCGAAAATTCTGCGTGTCTTCGCTAAACAGTCACTGTCTCGAAACATCTGCGCCACTTCTCGCTCTTTGATTTGCTCTCCGGAGACGTTACTTTGTGCCATCTCTTTCGACGGCATATTCTCCTGTTACAAAGCCCAATTTTGTGCATTCTGAAAATTTTCGCTAGATTTTGTCCAATATATCAGGAGAAAATGAAGTGGAAAGAGGTATACTAAATTTCAGCTTCAAAGGCATCGCTTAAAAGTATCAAATCAGAGGCGCAGGCCTTTCAAGAGGCGTTCGAAAATTGTGCGACTCTTCGTTAAACAGTCACTGTCTCGAAACATCTGCGCAACTTCTCGCTCATTGATTTGCCATCCGGAGAGGTTACTTTGTGCCATCTCTTTCGACGGCATGTTCTCCTGTTACAAAGCCCAATTCTGTGGATTCTGAAAATTTTCGCCAGATTTTGGCCAATATATCAGGAGAAAATGAAGTGGAAAGAGGTATACTAAATTTCAGCTTCAAAGGCATCGCCTTAAAGTTGCAAATAAGAGGCGCAGGCCTTTCAAGAGGCGTTCGAAAATTGTGCGACTCTTCGTTAAACAGTCACTGTCTCGAAACATCTGCGCCACTTCTCGCTCATTGATTTGCCCTCCGGAGACGTTACTTTGTGCCATCTCTTTCGACGGCATGTTCTCCTGTTACAAAGCCCAATTTTGTGCATTCTGAAAATTTTCGCCAGATTTTGGCCAATATATCAGGAGACCATGAAGCGGAAAGAGGTATACTAAATTTCAGCTTCAAAGGCATCGCTTAAAAGTATCAAATCAGAGGCGCAGGCCTTTCAAGAGGCGTTCGAAAATTGTGCGACTCTTCGTTAAACAGTCACTGTCTCGAAACACCTGCGCCACGTCTCGCTCTTTGATTTGCTCTCCGGAGACATTACTTTGTTCCATCCCTTTCGACGGCATGTTCTCCTGTTACAAAGACCAATTTTGTGTATTCTCGAAATTTTCGCCAGATTTTGGCCAATAAATCAGGAGAAAATGAAATGGATAGAGGTATACTAAATTTCAGTTTCAAAGGCATCGCCTTAAAGTTGCAAATAAGAGGCGCAGGCCTTTCAAGAGGCGTTCGAAAATTCTGCGTCTCTTCGTTAATCAGTCACTGTCTCGAAACATCTGCGCCACATCTCGCTCTTTGATTTGCTCTCCGGAGACGTTACTTTGTGCCATCTCTTTCGACGGCATGTTCTCCTGTTACAAAGCCCAATTCTGTGCATTCTGAAAATTTTCGCCAGATTTTGGCCAATATATCAGGAGAACATGAAGCGGAAAGAGGTATACTAAATTTCAGCTTCAAAGGCATCGCTTAAAAGTATCAAATCAGAGGCGCAGGCCTTTCAAGAGGCGTTCGAAAATTGTGCGACTCTTCGTTAAACAGTCACTGTCTCGAAACATCTGCGCCACTTCTCGCTCATTGATTTGCCCTCCGGAGACGTTACTTTGTGCCATCTCTTTCGACGGCATGTTCTCCTGTTACAAAGCCCAATTCTGTGCATTCTGAAAATTTTCGCCAGATTTTGGCCAATATATCAGGAGAACATGAAGTCAAAAGAGGTATACTAAATTTCAGCTTCAAGGGCATCGATTTAAAGTTGCAAATAAGAGGCGCAGGCCTTTCAAGAGGCGTTCGAAAATTCTGCGTCTCTTCGTTAATCAGTCACTGTCTGGAAACATCTGCGCCACTTCTCGCTCTTTGATTTGCTCTCCGGAGACGTTACTTTGTGCCATCTCTTTCGACGGTATATTCTCCTGTTACAAAGCCCAATTTTGTGCATTCTGAAAATTTTCGCTAGATTTTGTCCAATATATCAGGAGAACATGAAGTGGAAAGAGGTATACTAAATTTCAGCTTCAAAGGCATCGCTTAAAAGTATCAAATCAGAGGCGCAGGCCTTTCAAGAGGCGTTCGAAAATTCTGCGTCTCGTTGTTAAACAATCACTGTCTCGAAACACCTGCGCCACTTCTCGCTCTTTGATTTGCTCTCCAGAGACGTTACTTTGTTCCATCTCTTTCGACGGCATGTTGTCATGTTACAAAGCACAATTTTGTGTATTCTCGAAATTTTCGCCAGATTTTGGCCAATATATCAGGAGAAGATGAAGTCAAAAGAGGTATACTAAATTTCAGCTTCATAGGCATCGCCTTAAAGTTGCAAATCAGAGGCGCAGGCCTTTCAAGAGGCGTTCGAAAATTCTGCGTCTCGTTGTTAAACAATCACTCTCTCGAAACACCTGCGCCACTTCTCGCTCTTTGATTTGCTCTCCGGAGACGTTACTTTGTGCCATCTCTTTCGACGGCATGTTCTCCTGTTACAAAGCCCAATTTTGTGCATTTTGAAAATTTTCTCCAGATTTTGGCCAATATATCAGGAGAACATGAAGTGGAAAGAGGTATACTAAATTTCAGCTTCAAAGGCATCGCCTGAAAGTTGCAAATCAGAAGCGCAGGCCTTTCAAGAGGCGTTCGAAAATTCTGCGTGTCTTCGTTAAACAGTCACTGTCTCGAAACATCTGCGCCACTTCTCGCTCTTTGATTTGCTCTCCGGAGACGTTACTTTGTGCCATCTCTTTCGACGGCATATTCTCCTGTTACAAAGCCCAATTTTGTGCATTTTGAAAATTTTCGCCAGATTTTGGCCAATATATCAGGAGAACATGAAGTCGAAAGAGGTATACTAAATTTCAGCTTCAAATGCATCGCCTTAAAGTTGCAAATATGAGGCGCAGGCCTTTCAAGAGGCGTTCGAAAATTCTGCGTCTCGTTGTTAAACAATCACTGTCTCGAAACACCTGCGCCACTTCTCGCTCTTTGATTTGCTCTCCAGAGACGTTACTTTGTTCCATCTCTTTCGACGGCATGTTGTCATGTTACAAAGCACAATTTTGTGTATTCTCGAAATTTTCGCCAGATTTTGGCCAATATATCAGGAGAAGATGAAGTCAAAAGAGGTATACTAAATTTCAGCTTCATAGGCATCGCCTTAAAGTTGCAAATCAGAGGCGCAGGCCTTTCAAGAGGCGTTCGAAAATTCTGCGTGTCTTCGCTAAACAGTCACTGTCTCGAAACATCTGCGCCACTTCTCGCTCTTTGATTTGCTCTCCGGAGACGTTACTTTGTGCCATCTCTTTCGACGGCATATTCTCCTGTTACAAAGCCCAATTTTGTGCATTCTGAAAATTTTCGCTAGATTTTGTCCAATATATCAGGAGAAAATGAAGTGGAAAGAGGTATACTAAATTTCAGCTTCAAAGGCATCGCTTAAAAGTATCAAATCAGAGGCGCAGGCCTTTCAAGAGGCGTTCGAAAATTGTGCGACTCTTCGTTAAACAGTCACTGTCTCGAAACATCTGCGCCACTTCTCGCTCATTGATTTGCCATCCGGAGAGGTTACTTTGTGCCATCTCTTTCGACGGCATGTTCTCCTGTTACAAAGCCCAATTCTGTGGATTCTGAAAATTTTCGCCAGATTTTGGCCAATATATCAGGAGAAAATGAAGTGGAAAGAGGTATACTAAATTTCAGCTTCAAAGGCATCGCCTTAAAGTTGCAAATAAGAGGCGCAGGCCTTTCAAGAGGCGTGCGAAAATTGTGCGACTCTTCGTTAAACAGTCACTGTCTCGAAACATCTGCGCCACTTCTCGCTCATTGATTTGCCCTCCGGAGACGTTACTTTGTGCCATCTCGTTCGACGGCATGTTCTCCTGTTACAAAGCCCAATTTTGTGCATTCTGAAAATTTTCGCCAGATTTTGGCCAATATATCAGGAGACCATGAAGCGGAAAGAGGTATACTAAATTTCAGCTTCAAAGGCATCGCTTAAAAGTATCAAATCAGAGGCGCAGGCCTTTCAAGAGGCGTTCGAAAATTGTGCGACTCTTCGTTAAACAGTCACTGTCTCGAAACATCTGCGCCACATCTCGCTCATTGATTTGCCTTCCGGAGACGTTACTTTGTGCCATCTCTTTCGACGGCATGTTCTCCTGTTACAAAGCCCAATTCTGTGCATTCTGAAAATTTTCGCCAGATTTTGGCCAATATATCAGGAGAACATGAAGTCAAAAGAGGTATACTAAATTTCAGCTTCAAGGGCATCGATTTAAAGTTGCAAATAAGAGGCGCAGGCCTTTCAAGGGGCTTTTGAAAATTCTGCGTCTCTTCGTGAAACAGTCACTCTCTCGAAACACCTGCGCCACGTCTCGCTCTTTGATTTGCTCTCCGGAGACATTACTTTGTTCCATCCCTTTCGACGGCATGTTCTCCTGTTACAAAGCCCAATTTTGTGTATTCTCGAAATTTTCGCCAGATTTTGGCCAATAAATCAGGAGAAAATGAAATGGAAAGAGGTATACTAAATTTCAGCTTCAAAGGCATCGCCTTAAAGTTGCAAATAAGAGGCGCAGGCCTTTCAAGAGGCGTTCGAAAATTCTGCGTCTCTTCGTTAATCAGTCACTGTCTCGAAACATCTGCGCCACATCTCGCTCTTTGATTTGCTCTCCGGAGACGTTACTTTGTGCCATCTCTTTCGACGGCATGTTCTCCTGTTACAAAGCCCAATTTTGTGCATTCTGAAAATTTTCGTTAGATTTTGGCCAATATATCAAGAGACCATGAAGCGGAAAGAGGTATACTAAATTTCAGCTTCAAAGGCATCGCTTAAAAGTATCAAATCAGAGGCGCAGGCCTTTCAAGAGGCGTTCGAAAATTGTGCGACTCTTCGTTAAACAGTCACTGTCTCGAAACACCTGCGCCACGTCTCGCTCTTTGATTTGCTCTCCGGAGACATTACTTTGTTCCATCCCTTTCGACGGCATGTTCTCCTGTTACAAAGCCCAATTCTGTGCATTCTGAAAATTTTCGCCAGATTTTGGCCAATATATCAGGAGAACATGAAGTCAAAAGAGGTATACTAAATTTCAGCTTCAAGGGCATCGATTTAAAGTTGCAAATAAGAGGCGCAGGCCTTTCAAGAGGCTTTTGAAAATTCTGCGTCTCTTCGTGAAACAGTCACTCTCTCGAAACACCTGCGCCACGTCTCGCTCTTTGATTTGCTCTCCGGAGACATTACTTTGTTCCATCCCTTTCGACGGCATGTTCTCCTGTTACAAAGCCCAATTTTGTGTATTCTCGAAATTTTCGCCAGATTTTGGCCAATAAATCAGGAGAAAATGAAATGGAAAGAGGTATACTAAATTTCAGCTTCAAAGGCATCGCCTTAAAGTTGCAAATAAGAGGCGCAGGCCTTTCAAGAGGCGTTCGAAAATTCTGCGTCTCTTCGTTAATCAGTCACTGTCTCGAAACATCTGCGCCACATCTCGCTCTTTGATTTGCTCTCCGGAGACGTTACTTTGTGCCATCTCTTTCGACGGCATGTTCTCCTGTTACAATGCCCAATTTTGTGCATTCTGAAAATTTTCGTTAGATTTTGGCCAATATATCAGGAGACCATGAAGCGGAAAGAGGTATACTAAATTTCAGCATCAAAGGCATCGCTTAAAAGTATCAAATCAGAGGCGCAGGCCTTTCAAGAGGCGTTCGAAAATTGTGCGACTCTTCGTTAAACAGTCACTGTCTCGAAACATCTGCGCCACTTCTCGCTCATTGATTTGCCCTCCGGAGACGTTACTTTGTGCCATCTCTTTCGACGGCATGTTCTCCTGTTACAAAGCCCAATTCTGTGCATTCTGAAAATTTTCGCCAGATTTTGGCCAATATATCAGGAGAACATGAAGTCAAAAGAGGTATACTAAATTTCAGCTTCAAGGGCATCGATTTAAAGTTGCAAATAAGAGGCGCAGGCCTTTCAAGAGGCTTTTGAAAATTCTGCGTCTCTTCGTGAAACAGTCACTCTCTCGAAACACCTGCGCCACGTCTCGCTCTTTGATTTGCTCTCCGGAGACATTACTTTGTTCCATCCCTTTCGACGGCATGTTCTCGTGTTACAAAGCCCAATTTTGTGTATTCTCGAAATTTTCGCCAGATTTTGGCCAATAAATCAGGAGAAAATGAAATGGAAAGAGGTATACTAAATTTCAGCTTCAAAGGCATCGCCTTAAAGTTGCAAATAAGAGGCGCAGGCCTTTCAAGAGGCGTTCGAAAATTCTGCGTCTCTTCGTTAATCAGTCACTGTCTCGAAACATCTGCGCCACATCTCGCTCTTTGATTTGCTCTCCGGAGACGTTACTTTGTGCCATCTCTTTCGACGGCATGTTCTCCTGTTACAATGCCCAATTTTGTGCATTCTGAAAATTTTCGTTAGATTTTGGCCAATATATCAGGAGACCATGAAGCGGAAAGAGGTATACTAAATTTCAGCTTCAAAGGCATCGCTTAAAAGTATCAAATCAGAGGCGCAGGCCTTTCAAGAGGCGTTCGAAAATTGTGCGACTCTTCGTTAAACAGTCACTGTCTCGAAACATCTGCGCCACTTCTCGCTCATTGATTTGCCCTCCGGAGACGTTACTTTGTGCCATCTCTTTCGACGGCATGTTCTCCTGTTACAAAGCCCAATTCTGTGCATTCTGAAAATTTTCGCCAGATTTTGGCCAATATATCAGGAGAACATGAAGTCAAAAGAGGTATACTAAATTTCAGCTTCAAGGGCATCGATTTAAAGTTGCAAATAAGAGGCGCAGGCCTTTCAAGAGGCTTTTGAAAATTCTGCGTCTCGTTGTTAAACAATCACTGTCTCGAAACACCTGCGCCACTTCTCGCTCTTTGATTTGCTCTCCGGAGACGTTACTTTGTGCCATCTCTTTCGACGGCATGTTCTCCTGTTACAAAGCCCAATTTTGTGCATTTTGAAAATTTTCGCCAGATTTTGGCCAATATATCAGGAGAACATGAAGTGGAAAGAGGTATACTAAATTTCAGCTTCAAAGGCATCGCCTTAAAGTTGCAAATATGAGGCGCAGGCCTTTCAAGAGGCGTTCGAAAATTGTGCGACTCTTCGTTAAACAATCACTGTCTCGAAACACCTGCGCCACTTCTCGCTCTTTGATTTGCTCTCCAGAGACTTTACTTTGTTCCATCTCTTTCGACGGCATGTTGTCCTGTTACAAAGCACAATTTTGTGTATTCTCGAAATTTTCGCCAGATTTTGGCCAATATATCAGGAGAACATGAAGTGGAAAGAGGTATACTAAATTTCAGCTTCAAGGGCATCGATTTAAAGTTGCAAATAAGAGGCGCAGGCCTTTCAAGAGGCTTTCGAAAATTCTGCGTCTCTTCGTGAAACAGTCACTCTCTCGATACACCTGCGCCACGTCTCGCTCTTTGATTTGCTCTCCGGAGACATTACTTTGTTCCATCCCTTTCGACGGCATGTTCTCCTGTTACAAAGCCCAATTTTGTGTATTCTCGAAATTTTCGCCAGATTTTGGCCAATAAATCAGGAGACCATGAAGCGGAAAGAGGTATACTAAATTTCAGCTTCAAAGGCATCGTTTAAAAGTATCAAATCAGAGGCGCAGGCCTTTCAAGAGGCGTTCGAAAATTGTGCGACTTTTCGTTAAACAGTCACTGTCTCGAAACATCTGCGCCACTTCTCGCTCATTGATTTGCCCTCCGGAGACGTTACTTTGTGCCATCTCTTTCGACGGCATGTTCTCCTGTTACAAAGCCCAATTCTGTGCATTCTGAAAATTTTCGCCAGATTTTGGCCAATATATCAGGAGAACACGAAGTCGAAAGAGGTATACTAAATTTCAGCTTCAAATGCATCGCCTTAAAGTTGCAAATATGAGGCGCAGGCCTTTCAAGA
>NW_027485437.1:0-38187 GCF_050908995.1 Andrena cerasifolii
CTGAAATTTAGTATACCTCTTTCCACTTCATGTTCTCATGATATATTGGCCAAAATCTGGCGAAAATTTTCAGATTGCACAACATTGGGCTTTGTAACAGGAGAACATGCCGTCGAAAGAGATGGCACAAAGTAACGTCTCCGGAGATCAAATCGAAGAGCGAGGAGTGGCGCAGATGTTTCGAGACAGTGACTGTTTAACGAAGAGACGCAGAATTTTCGAACGCCTCTTGAAAGGAATGCGCCTCATATTAGCAACTTTAAAGCGATGCCTTTGAAGCTGAAATTTAGTGTACCTCTTTCCACTTCATGTTCTCCTCATACATTGGCCAAAATTTGGCCAAAATTTTCAGAATGCACAAAATTGGGCTTTGTAACAGGAGAACATGCCGTCGAAAGGGATGGCACAAAGTAACGTCTCCGGAGAGCAAATCAGTGAGTGAGAAGTGGGGCAGAAGTTTCGAGACAGTGACTGTTTAACGAAGAGACGCAGAATTTTCGAACGCCTCTTGAAAGGAATGAGCCTCATATTAGCAACTTTTAAGCGATGCCTTTGAAGCTGAAATTTAGTATACCTCTTTCCACTTCATGTTCTCATGATATATTGGCCAAAATCTGGCGAAAATTTTCAGAATGCACAACATTGGGCTTTGTAACAGGAGAACATGCCGTCGAAAGAGATGGCACAAAGTAACGTCTCCGGAGATCAAATCGAAGAGCGAGGAGTGGCGCAGATGTTTCGAGACAGTGACTGTTTAACGAAGAGACGCAGAATTTTCGAACGCCTCTTGAAAGGCCTCCGCCTCTTATTTCCAACTTTAAGGCGATGCCTTTGAAGCTGAAATTTAGTATACCTCTTTCCACTTCATGTTCTCCTGATACATTGGCCAAAATTTGGCGAAAATTTTCAGAATGCACAAAATTGGGCTTTGTAACAGGAGAACATGCCGTCGAAAGGGATGGCACAAAGTAACGTCTCCGGAGAGCAAATCAGTGAGCGAGAAGTGGGGCAGAAGTTTCGAGACAGTGACTGTTTAACGAAGAGACGCAGAATTTTCGAACGCCTCTTGAAAGGAATGCGCCTCATATTAGCAACTTTAAAGCAATGCCTTTGAAGCTGAAATTTAGTGTACCTCTTTCCACTTCATGTTCTCCTGATATATTGGCCAAAATTAGGCGAAAATTTCGAGAATGCACAAAATTGGGCTTTGTAACAGGAGAACATGCCGTCGAAAGATATGGCACAAAGTAACGTCTCCGGAAAGCAAATCAAAGAGCGAGAAGTGGCGCAGATGTTTCGAGACTGCGACTGTTTAACGAAGAGACGCAGAATTTTCGAACACCTCTTGAAAGGCCTGCGCCTCTTATTGGCAACTTTAAGGCGATGCATTTGAAGCTGAACTTTAGTATACCTCTTTCCACTTCATGTTCTCATGATACATTGGCCAAAATCTGGCGAAAATTTTCAGAACGCACAAAATTGCGCTTTGTAACAGGAGAACATGCCGTCGAAAGGGATGGCACAAAGTAACGTCTCCGGAGAGCAAATCAGTGAGCGAGAAGTGGGGCAGAAGTTTCGAGACAGTGACTGTTTAACGAAGAGACGCAGAATTTTCGAACGCCTCTTGAAAGGAATGAGCCTCATATTAGCAACTTTAAAGCGATGCCTTTGAAGCTGAAATTTAGTATACCTCTTTCCACTTCATGTTCTCATGATATATTGGCCAAAATCTGGCGAAAATTTTCAGATTGCACAACATTGGGCTTTGTAACAGGAGAACATGCCGTCGAAAGAGATGGCACAAAGTAACGTCTCCGGAGATCAAATCGAAGAGCGAGGAGTGGCGCAGATGTTTCGAGACAGTGACTGTTTAACGAAGAGACGCAGAATTTTCGAACGCCTCTTGAAAGGAATGCGCCTCATATTAGCAACTTTAAAGCGATGCCTTTGAAGCTGAAATTTAGTGTACCTCTTTCCACTTCATGTTCTCCTCATACATTGGCCAAAATTTGGCCAAAATTTTCAGAATGCACAAAATTGGGCTTTGTAACAGGAGAACATGCCGTCGAAAGGGATGGCACAAAGTAACGTCTCCGGAGAGCAAATCAGTGAGTGAGAAGTGGGGCAGAAGTTTCGAGACAGTGACTGTTTAACGAAGAGACGCAGAATTTTCGAACGCCTCTTGAAAGGAATGAGCCTCATATTAGCAACTTTTAAGCGATGCCTTTGAAGCTGAAATTTAGTATACCTCTTTCCACTTCATGTTCTCATGATATATTGGCCAAAATCTGGCGAAAATTTTCAGAATGCACAACATTGGGCTTTGTAACAGGAGAACATGCCGTCGAAAGAGATGGCACAAAGTAACGTCTCCGGAGATCAAATCGAAGAGCGAGGAGTGGCGCAGATGTTTCGAGACAGTGACTGTTTAACGAAGAGACGCAGAATTTTCGAACGCCTCTTGAAAGGCCTCCGCCTCTTATTTCCAACTTTAAGGCGATGCCTTTGAAGCTGAAATTTAGTATACCTCTTTCCACTTCATGTTCTCCTGATACATTGGCCAAAATTTGGCGAAAATTTTCAGAATGCACAAAATTGGGCTTTGTAACAGGAGAACATGCCGTCGAAAGGGATGGCACAAAGTAACGTCTCCGGAGAGCAAATCAGTGAGCGAGAAGTGGGGCAGAAGTTTCGAGACAGTGACTGTTTAACGAAGAGACGCAGAATTTTCGAACGCCTCTTGAAAGGAATGCGCCTCATATTAGCAACTTTAAAGCGATGCCTTTGAAGCTGAAATTTAGTGTACCTCTTTCCACTTCATGTTCTCCTGATATATTGGCCAAAATTAGGCGAAAATTTCGAGAATGCACAAAATTGGGCTTTGTAACAGGAGAACATGCCGTCGAAAGATATGGCACAAAGTAACGTCTCCGGAAAGCAAATCAAAGAGCGAGAAGTGGCGCAGATGTTTCGAGACTGCGACTGTTTAACGAAGAGACGCAGAATTTTCGAACACCTCTTGAAAGGCCTGCGCCTCTTATTGGCAACTTTAAGGCGATGCATTTGAAGCTGAACTTTAGTATACCTCTTTCCACTTCATGTTCTCATGATACATTGGCCAAAATCTGGCGAAAATTTTCAGAACGCACAAAATTGCGCTTTGTAACAGGAGAACATGCCGTCGAAAGGGATGGCACAAAGTAACGTCTCCGGAGAGCAAATCAGTGAGCGAGAAGTGGGGCAGAAGTTTCGAGACAGTGACTGTTTAACGAAGAGACGCAGAATTTTCGAACGCCTCTTGAAAGGAATGAGCCTCATATTAGCAACTTTAAAGCGATGCCTTTGAAGCTGAAATTTAGTATACCTCTTTCCACTTCATGTTCTCATGATATATTGGCCAAAATCTGGCGAAAATTTTCAGATTGCACAACATTGGGCTTTGTAACAGGAGAACATGCCGTCGAAAGAGATGGCACAAAGTAACGTCTCCGGAGATCAAATCGAAGAGCGAGGAGTGGCGCAGATGTTTCGAGACAGTGACTGTTTAACGAAGAGACGCAGAATTTTCGAACGCCTCTTGAAAGGCCTCCGCCTCTTATTTCCAACTTTAAGGCGATGCCTTTGAAGCTGAAATTTAGTATACCTCTTTCCACTTCATGTTCTCCTGATACATTGGCCAAAATTTGGCGAAAATTTTCAGAATGCACAAAATTGGGCTTTGTAACAGGAGAACATGCCGTCGAAAGGGATGGCACAAAGTAACGTCTCCGGAGAGCAAATCAGTGAGCGAGAAGTGGGGCAGAAGTTTCGAGACAGTGACTGTTTAACGAAGAGACGCAGAATTTTCGAACGCCTCTTGAAAGGAATGCGCCTCATATTAGCAACTTTAAGGCGATGCCTTTGAAGCTGAAATTTAGTGTACCTCTTTCCACTTCATGTTCTCCTGATATATTGGCCAAAATTAGGCGAAAATTTCGAGAATGCACAAAATTGGGCTTTGTAACAGGAGAACATGCCGTCGAAAGATATGGCACAAAGTAACGTCTCCGGAAAGCAAATCAAAGAGCGAGAAGTGGCGCAGATGTTTCGAGACTGCGACTGTTTAACGAAGAGACGCAGAATTTTCGAACACCTCTTGAAAGGCCTGCGCCTCTTATTGGCAACTTTAAGGCGATGCATTTGAAGCTGAACTTTAGTATACCTCTTTCCACTTCATGTTCTCATGATACATTGGCCAAAATCTGGCGAAAATTTTCAGAACGCACAAAATTGCGCTTTGTAACAGGAGAACATGCCGTCGAAAGGGATGGCACAAAGTAACGTCTCCGGAGAGCAAATCAGTGAGCGAGAAGTGGGGCAGAAGTTTCGAGACAGTGACTGTTTAACGAAGAGACGCAGAATTTTCGAACGCCTCTTGAAAGGAATGAGCCTCATATTAGCAACTTTAAAGCGATGCCTTTGAAGCTGAAATTTAGTATACCTCTTTCCACTTCATGTTCTCATGATATATTGGCCAAAATCTGGCGAAAATTTTCAGAATGCACAACATTGGGCTTTGTAACAGGAGAACATGCCGTCGAAAGAGATGGCACAAAGTAACGTCTCCGGAGATCAAATCGAAGAGCGAGGAGTGGCGCAGATGTTTCGAGACAGTGACTGTTTAACGAAAAGACGCAGAATTTTCGAACGCCTCTTGAAAGGAATGCGCCTCATATTAGCAACTTTAAAGCGATGCCTTTGAAGCTGAAATTTAGTGTACCTCTTTCCACTTCATGTTCTCCTCATACATTGGCCAAAATTTGGCCAAAATTTTCAGAATGCACAAAATTGGGCTTTGTAACAGGAGAACATGCCGTCGAAAGGGATGGCACAAAGTAACGTCTCCGGAGAGCAATTCAAAGAGCGAGAAGTGGCGCAGATGTTTCGAGACAGTGACTGCTTAACGAAGAGACGCAGAATTTTCGAACGCATCTTGAAAGGCCTGCGCCTCTTATTAGCAACTTTACGGCGATGCCTTTGAAGCTGAAATTTAGTATACCTCATTCCACTTCATGTTCTCCTGATATATTGGCCAAAATCTGCGAATATTTTCAGAATGCACAAAATTGCGCTTTGTAACAGGAGATCATGCTGTTGAAAGAGATGGCACAAAGTAACGCCTCCGGAGAGCAAATCGAAGAGCGAGGAGTGGCGCAGATGTTTCGAGACAGTGACTGTTTAACGAAGAGACGCAGAATTTTCGAACGCCTCTTGAAAGGCCTCCGCCTCTTATTTCCAAATTTAAGGCGATGCGTTTGAAGCTGAAATTTAGTGTACCTTTTTCCACTTCATGTTCTCCTGATATATTGGCCAAAATTAGGCGAAAATTTCGAGAATGCACAAAATTGGGCTTTGTAACAGGAGAACATGCCGTCGAAAGATATGGCACAAAGTAACGTCTCCGGAAAGCAAATCAAAGAGCGAGAAGTGGCGCAGATGTTTCGAGACTGCGACTGTTTAACGAAGAGACGCAGAATTTTCGAACACCTCTTGAAAGGCCTGCGCCTCTTATTGGCAACTTTAAGGCGATGCATTTGAAGCTGAAATTTAGTATACCTCTTTCCACTTCATGTTCTCATGATACATTGGCCAAAATCTGGCGAAAATTTTCAGAACGCACAAAATTGCGCTTTGTAACAGGAGAACATGCCGTCGAAAGGGATGGCACAAAGTAACGTCCCCGGAGAGCAAATCAGTGAGTGAGAAGTGGGGCAGAAGTTTCGAGACAGTGACTGTTTAACGAAGAGACGCAGAATTTTCGAACGCCTCTTGAAAGGAATGAGCCTCATATTAGCAACTTTTAAGCGATGCCTTTGAAGCTGAAATTTAGTATACCTCTTTCCACTTCATGTTCTCATGATATATTGGCCAAAATCTGGCGAAAATTTTCAGAATGCACAACATTGGGCTTTGTAACAGGAGAACATGCCGTCGAAAGAGATGGCACAAAGTAACGTCTCCGGAGATCAAATCGAAGAGCGAGGAGTGGCGCAGATGTTTCGAGACAGTGACTGTTTAACGAAGAGACGCAGAATTTTCGAACGCCTCTTGAAAGGCCTCCGCCTCCTATTTCCAACTTTAAGGCGATGCCTTTGAAGCTGAAATTTAGTATACCTCTTTCCACTTCATGTTCTCCTGATACATTGGCCAAAATTTGGCGAAAATTTTCAGAATGCACAAAATTGGGCTTTGTAACAGGAGAACATGCCGTCGAAAGGGATGGCACAAAGTAACGTCTCCGGAGAGCAAATCAGTGAGCGAGAAGTGGGGCAGAAGTTTCGAGACAGTGACTGTTTAACGAAGAGACGCAGAATTTTCGAACGCCTCTTGAAAGGCCTCCGCCTCTTATTTCCAACTTTAAGGCGATGCCTTTGAAGCTGAAATTTAGTATACCTCATTCCACTTCATGTTCTCCTGATATATTGGCCAAAATCTGCGAATATTTTCAGAATGCACAAAATTGCGCTTTGTAACAGGAGATCATGCTGTTGAAAGAGATGGCACAAAGTAACGCCTCCGGAGAGCAAATCGAAGAGCGAGGAGTGGCGCAGATGTTTCGAGACAGTGACTGTTTAACGAAGAGACGCAGAATTTTCGAACGCCTCTTGAAAGGAATGAGCCTCATATTAGCAACTTTAAAGCGATGCCTTTGAAGCTGAAATTTAGTATACCTCCTTCCACTTCATGTTCTCATGATATATTGGCCAAAATCTGGCGAAAATTTTCAGAATGCACAACATTGGGCTTTGTAACAGGAGAACATGCCGTCGAAAGAGATGGCACAAAGTAACGTCTCCGGAGATCAAATCGAAGAGCGAGGAGTGGCGCAGATGTTTCGAGACAGTGACTGTTTAACGAAGAGACGCAGAATTTTCGAACGCCTCTTGAAAGGAATGAGCCTCATATTAGCAACTTTTAAGCGATGCCTTTGAAGCTGAAATTTAGTATACCTCTTTCCACTTCATGTTCTCATGATATATTGGCCAAAATCTGGCGAAAATTTTCAGAATGCACAACATTGGGCTTTGTAACAGGAGAACATGCCGTCGAAAGAGATGGCACAAAGTAACGTCTCCGGAGATCAAATCGAAGAGCGAGGAGTGGCGCAGATGTTTCGAGACAGTGACTGTTTAACGAAGAGACGCAGAATTTTCGAACGCCTCTTGAAAGGCCTCCGCCTCTTATTTCCAACTTTAAGGCGATGCCTTTGAAGCTGAAATTTAGTATACCTCTTTCCACTTCATGTTCTCCTGATACATTGGCCAAAATTTGGCGAAAATTTTCAGAATGCCAAAATTGGGCTTTGTAACAGGAGAACATGCCGTCGAAAGGGATGGCACAAAGTAACGTCTCCGGAGAGCAAATCAGTGAGCGAGAAGTGGGGCAGAAGTTTCGAGACAGTGACTGTTTAACGAAGAGACGCAGAATTTTCGAACGCCTCTTGAAAGGAATGCGCCTCATATTAGCAACTTTAAAGCGATGCCTTTGAAGCTGAAATTTAGTGTACCTTTTTCCACTTCATGTTCTCCTGATATATTGGCCAAAATTAGGCGAAAATTTCGAGAATGCACAAAATTGGGCTTTGTAACAGGAGAACATGCCGTCGAAAGATATGGCACAAAGTAACGTCTCCGGAAAGCAAATCAAAGAGCGAGAAGTGGCGCAGATGTTTCGAGACTGCGACTGTTTAACGAAGAGACGCAGAATTTTCGAACACCTCTTGAAAGGCCTGCGCCTCTTATTGGCAACTTTAAGGCGATGCATTTGAAGCTGAAATTTAGTATACCTCTTTCCACTTCATGTTCTCATGATACATTGGCCAAAATCTGGCGAAAATTTTCAGAACGCACAAAATTGCGCTTTGTAACAGGAGAACATGCCGTCGAAAGGGATGGCACAATGTAACGTCTCCGGAGAGCAAATCAGTGAGCGAGGAGTGGCGCAGATGTTTCGAGACAGTGACTGTTTAACGAAGAGACGCAGAATTTTCAAACACCTCTTGAATGGCCTGCGCTTCTTATTAGCAACTTTACGGCGATGCCTTTGAAGCCGAAATTTAGTATACCTCATTCCACTTCATGTTCTCCTGATATATTGGCCAAAACCTGCGAATATTTTCAGAATGCACAAAATTGCGCTTTGTAACAGGAGATCATGCCGTTGAAAGAGATGGCACAATGTAACGTCTCCGGAGAGCAAATCAGTGAGCGAGGAGTGGCGCAGATGTTTCGAGACAGTGACTGTTTAACGAAGAGACGCAGAATTTTCAAACACCTCTTGAATGGCCTGCGCTTCTTATTGGCAACTTTAAGGCGATGCATTTGAAGCTGAAATTTAGTATACCTCTTTCCACTTCATGTTCTCCTGATACATTGGCCCAAATTTGGCGAAAATTTTCAGAATGCACAACATTGGGCTTTGTAACAGGAGAACATGCCGTCGAAAGGGATGGCACAAAGTAACGTCTCCGGAGAGCAAATCAGTGAGCGACAAGTGGGGCAGAAGTTTCGAGACAGTGACTGTTTAACGAAGAGACGCAGAATTTTCAAACACCTCTTGAATGGCCTGCGCTTCTTATTGGCAACTTTAAGGCGATGCATTTGAAGCTGAAATTTAGTATACCTCTTTCCACTTCATGTTCTCCTGATACATTGGCCCAAATTTGGCGAAAATTTTCAGAATGCACAACATTGGGCTTTGTATCAGGAGAACATGCCGTCGAAAGGGATGGCACAAAGTAACGTCTCCGGAGAGCAAATCAGTGAGCGACAAGTGGGGCAGAAGTTTCGAGACAGTGACTGTTTAACGAAGAGACGCAGAATTTTCAAACACCTCTTGAATGGCCTGCGCTTCTTATTGGCAACTTTAAGGCGATGCATTTGAAGCTGAAATTTAGTATACCTCTTTCCACTTCATGTTCTCATGATATATTGGCCAAAATCTGGCGAAAATTTTCAGAACGCAGAAAATTGCGCTTTGTAACAGGAGAACATGCCGTCGAAAGGAATGGCACAAAGTAACGTCTCCGGAGAGCAAATCAGTGAGCGAGAAGTGGGGCAGAAGTTTCGAGTCAGTGACTGTTTAACGAAGAGACGCAGAATTTTCGAACGCCTCTTGAAAGGCCTCCGCCTCTTATTTCCAACTTTAAGGCGATGCATTTGAAGCTGAAATTTAGTATACCTCTTTCCACTTCATGTTCGCATGATATATTGGCCAAAATCTGGCGAATATTTTCAGAATGCACAAAATTGCGCTTTGTAACAGGAGATCATGCCGTTCAAAGAGATGGCACAAAGTAACGTCTCCGGAGAGCAAATCGAAGAGCGAGGAGTGGCGCAGATGTTTCGAGACAGTGACTGTTTAACGAAGAGACGCAGAATTTTCGAACGCCTCTTGAAAGGCCTCCGCCTCTTATTTCCAACTTTAAGGCGATGCGTTTGAATCTGAAATTTAGTATACCTCTTTCCACTTCATGTTCTCATGATAGATTGGCCAAAATCTGGCGAAAATTTTCAGAACGCACAAAATTGGCCTTTGTAACAGGAGAACATGCCGTCGAAAGGGATGGCACAAAGTAACGTCTCCGGAGAGCAAATCAAAGAGCGAGAAGTGGCGCAGATGTTTCGAGACAGTGACTGTTTAACGAAGAGACGCAGAATTTTCGAACGCATCTTGAAAGGCCTGCGCCTCTTATTAGCAACTTTACGGCGATGCCTTTGAAGCTGAAATTTAGTATACCTCATTCCACTTCATGTTCTCCTGATATATTGGCCAAAACCTGCGAATATTTTCAGAATGCACAAAATTGCGCTTTGTAACAGGAGATCATGCCGTTGAAAGAGATGGCACAAAGTAACGTATCCGGAGAGCAAATCGAAGAGCGAGGAGTGGCGCAGATGTTTCGAGACAGTGACTGTTTAACGAAGAGACGCAGAATTTTCGAACGCCTCTTGAAAGGCCTCCGCCTCTTATTTCCAACTTTAAGGCGATGCCTTTGAAGCTGAAATTTAGTGTACCTTTTTCCACTTCATGTTCTCCTGATATATTGGCCAAAATTAGGCGAAAATTTCGAGAATGCACAAAATTGGGCTTTGTAACAGGAGAACATGCTGTCGAAAGATATGGCACAAAGTAACGTCTCCGGAGAGCAAATCGAAGAGCGAGGAGTGGGGCAGAAGTTTCGAGACAGTGACTGTTTAACGAAGAGACGCAGAATTTTCAAACCCCTCTTGAATGGCCTGCGCTTCTTATTGGCATCTTTAAGGCGATGCATTTGAAGCTGAAATTTAGTATACCTCTTTCCACTTCATGTTCTCATGATACATTGGCCAAAATCTGGCGAAAATTTTCAGAACGCACAAAATTGCGCTTTGTAACAGGAGAACATGCCGTCGAAAGGGATGGCACAAAGTAACGTCTCCGGAGAGCAAATCAGTGAGCGACAAGTGGGGCAGAAGTTTCGAGACAGTGGCTGTTTAACGAAGAGACGCAGAATTTTCGAACACCTCTTGAATGGCCTGCGCTTCTTATTGGCAACTTTAAGGCGATGCATTTGAAGCTGAAATTTAGTATACCTCTTTCCACTTCATGTTCTCATGATACATTGGCCAAAATCTGGCGAAAATTTTCAGAACGCACAAAATTGCGCTTTGTAACAGGAGAACATGCCGTCGAAAGGGATGGCACAAAGTAACGTCTCCGGAGAGCAAATCAGTGAGCGAGAAGTGGGGCAGAAGTTTCGAGACAGTGACTGTTTAACGAAGAGACGCAGAATTTTCGAACGCCTCTTGAAAGGAATGCGCCTCATATTAGCAACTTTAAAGCGATGCCTTTTAAGCTGAAATTTAGTATACCTCTTTCCACTTCATGTTCTCATGATATATTGGCCAAAATCTGGCGAAAATTTTCAGAACGCACAAAATTGCGCTTTGTAACAGGAGAACATGCCGTCGAAAGGAATGGCACAAAGTAACGTCTCCGGAGAGCAAATCAGTGAGCGAGAAGTGGGGCAGAAGTTTCGAGTCAGTGACTGTTTAACGAAAAGACGCAGAATTTTCGAACGCCTCTTGAAAGGCCTCCGCCTCTTATTTCCAACTTTAAGGCGATGCATTTGAAGCTGAAATTTAGTATTCCTCTTTCCACTTCATGTTCTCATGATACATTGGCCAAAATCTGGCGAAAATTTTCAGAACGCACAAAATTGCGCTTTGTAACAGGAGATCATGCCGTTGAAAGAGATGGCACAAAGTAACGTCTCCGGAGAGCAAATCGAAGAGCGAGGAGTGGCGCAGATGTTTCGAGACAGTGACTGTTTAACGAAGAGACGCAGAATTTTCGAACGCCTCTTGAAAGGCCTCCGCCTCTTATTTCCAACTTTAAGGCGATGCGTTTGAATCTGAAATTTAGTATACCTCTTTCCACTTCATGTTCTCATGATACATTGGCCAAAATCTGGAGAAAATTTTCAGAACGCACAAAATTGCGCTTTGTAACAGGAGAACATGCCGTCGAAAGGGATGGCACAAAGTAACGTCTCCGGAGAGCAAATCAGTGAGCGACAAGTCGGGCAGAAGTTTCGAGACAGTGACTGTTTAACGAAGAGACGCAGAATTTTCAAACACCTCTTGAATGGCCTGCGCTTCTTATTGGCAACTTTAAGGCGATGCATTTGAAGCTGAAATTTAGTATACCTCTTTCCACTTCATGTTTTCATGATACATTGGCCAAAATCTGGCCAAAATTTTCAGAATGCACAAAATTGGGCTTTGTAACAGGAGAACATGCCTTCGAAAGGGATGGCACAAAGTAACGTCTCCGGAGAGCAAATCAAAGAGCGAGAAGTGGCGCAGATGTTTCGAGACAGTGACTGTTTAACGAAGAGACGCAGAATTTTCGAACGCATCTTGAAAGGCCTGCGCCTCTTATTAGCAACTTTACGGCGATGCCTTTGAAGCTGAAATTTAGTATACCTCATTCCACTTCATGTTCTCCTGATATATTGGCCAAAACCTGCGAATATTTTCAGAATGCACAAAATTGCGCTTTGTAACAGGAGATCATGCCGTTGAAAGAGATGGCACAATGTAACGTGTCCGGAGAGCAAATCAGTGAGCGAGGAGTGGCGCAGATGTTTCGAGACAGTGACTGTTTAACGAAGAGACGCAGAATTTTCGAACGCCTCTTGAAAGGCCTCCGCCTCTTATTTCCAACTTTAAGGCGATGCCTTTAAAGCTGAAATTTAGTATACCTCTTTCCACTTCATGTTCTCCTGATACATTGGCCCAAATTTGGCGAAAATTTTCAGAATGCACAACATTGGGCTTTGTAACAGGAGAACATGCCGTCGAAAGGGATGGCACAAAGTAACGTCTCCGGAGAGCAAATCAGTGAGCGACAAGTGGGGCAGAAGTTTCGAGACAGTGACTGTTTAACGAAGAGACGCAGAATTTTCAAACACCTCTTGAATGGCCTGCGCTTCTTATTGGCAACTTTAAGGCGATGCATTTGAAGCTGAAATTTAGTATACCTCTTTCCACTTCATGTTCTCCTGATACATTGGCCCAAATTTGGCGAAAATTTTCAGAATGCACAACATTGGGCTTTGTAACAGGAGAACATGCCGTCGAAAGGGATGGCACAAAGTAACGTCTCCGGAGAGCAAATCGAAGAGCGAGGAGTGGGGCAGAAGTTTCGAGACAGTGACTGTTTAACGAAGAGACGCAGAATTTTCAAACCCCTCTTGAATGGCCTGCGCTTCTTATTGGCATCTTTAAGGCGATGCATTTGAAGCTGAAATTTAGTATACCTCTTTCCACTTCATGTTCTCATGATACATTGGCCAAAATCTGGCGAAAATTTTCAGAACGCACAAAATTGCGCTTTGTAACAGGAGAACATGCCGTCGAAAGGGATGGCACAAAGTAACGTCTCCGGAGAGCAAATCAGTGAGCGACAAGTGGGGCAGAAGTTTCGAGACAGTGGCTGTTTAACGAAGAGACGCAGAATTTTCGAACACCTCTTGAATGGCCTGCGCTTCTTATTGGCAACTTTAAGGCGATGCATTTGAAGCTGAAATTTAGTATACCTCTTTCCACTTCATGTTCTCATGATACATTGGCCAAAATCTGGCGAAAATTTTCAGAACGCACAAAATTGCGCTTTGTAACAGGAGAACATGCCGTCGAAAGGGATGGCACAAAGTAACGTCTCCGGAGAGCAAATCAGTGAGCGAGAAGTGGGGCAGAAGTTTCGAGACAGTGACTGTTTAACGAAGAGACGCAGAATTTTCGAACGCCTCTTGAAAGGAATGCGCCTCATATTAGCAACTTTAAAGCGATGCCTTTGAAGCTGAAATTTAGTATACCTCTTTCCACTTCATGTTCTCATGATATATTGGCCAAAATCTGGCGAAAATTTTCAGAACGCACAAAATTGCGCTTTGTAACAGGAGAACATGCCGTCGAAAGGAATGGCACAAAGTAACGTCTCCGGAGAGCAAATCAGTGAGCGAGAAGTGGGGCAGAAGTTTCGAGTCAGTGACTGTTTAACGAAAAGACGCAGAATTTTCGAACGCCTCTTGAAAGGCCTCCGCCTCTTATTTCCAACTTTAAGGCGATGCATTTGAAGCTGAAATTTAGTATTCCTCTTTCCACTTCATGTTCTCATGATACATTGGCCAAAATCTGGCGAAAATTTTCAGAACGCACAAAATTGCGCTTTGTAACAGGAGATCATGCCGTTGAAAGAGATGGCACAAAGTAACGTCTCCGGAGAGCAAATCGAAGAGCGAGGAGTGGCGCAGATGTTTCGAGACAGTGACTGTTTAACGAAGAGACGCAGAATTTTCGAACGCCTCTTGAAAGGCCTCCGCCTCTTATTTCCAACTTTAAGGCGATGCGTTTGAATCTGAAATTTAGTATACCTCTTTCCACTACATGTTCTCATGATACATTGGCCAAAATCTGGAGAAAATTTTCAGAACGCACAAAATTGCGCTTTGTAACAGGAGAACATGCCGTCGAAAGGGATGGCACAAAGTAACGTCTCCGGAGAGCAAATCAGTGAGCGACAAGTGGGGCAGAAGTTTCGAGACAGTGACTGTTTAACGAAGAGACGCAGAATTTTCAAACACCTCTTGAATGGCCTGCGCTTCTTATTGGCAACTTTAAGGCGATGCATTTGAAGCTGAAATTTAGTATACCTCTTTCCACTTCATGTTTTCATGATACATTGGCCAAAATCTGGCCAAAATTTTCAGAATGCACAAAATTGGGCTTTGTAACAGGAGAACATGCCTTCGAAAGGGATGGCACAAAGTAACGTCTCCGGAGAGCAAATCAAAGAGCGAGAAGTGGCGCAGATGTTTCGAGACAGTGACTGTTTAACGAAGAGACGCAGAATTTTCGAACGCATCTTGAAAGGCCTGCGCCTCTTATTAGCAACTTTACGGCGATGCCTTTGAAGCTGAAATTTAGTATACCTCATTCCACTTCATGTTCTCCTGATATATTGGCCAAAACCTGCGAATATTTTCAGAATGCACAAAATTGCGCTTTGTAACAGGAGATCATGCCGTTGAAAGAGATGGCACAATGTAACGTGTCCGGAGAGCAAATCAGTGAGCGAGGAGTGGCGCAGATGTTTCGAGACAGTGACTGTTTAACGAAGAGACGCAGAATTTTCGAACGCCTCTTGAAAGGCCTCCGCCTCTTATTTCCAACTTTAAGGCGATGCCTTTAAAGCTGAAATTTAGTATACCTCTTTCCACTTCATGTTCTCCTGATACATTGGCCCAAATTTGGCGAAAATTTTCAGAATGCACAACATTGGGCTTTGTAACAGGAGAACATGCCGTCGAAAGGGATGGCACAAAGTAACGTCTCCGGAGAGCAAATCAGTGAGCGACAAGTGGGGCAGAAGTTTCGAGACAGTGACTGTTTAACGAAGAGACGCAGAATTTTCAAACACCTCTTGAATGGCCTGCGCTTCTTATTGGCAACTTTAAGGCGATGCATTTGAAGCTGAAATTTAGTTTACCTCTTTCCACTTCATGTTCTCATGATACATTGGCCAGAATCTGGCGAAAATTTTCAGAACGCACAAAATTGGGCTTTGTAACAGGAGAACATGCCGTCGAAAGGGATGGCACAAAGTAACGTCTCCGGAGAGCAAATCAGTGAGCGACAAGTGGGGCAGAAGTTTCGAGACAGTGACTGTTTAACGAAGAGACGCAGAATTTTCAAACACCTCTTGAATGGCCTGCGCTTCTTATTGGCAACTTTAAGGCGATGCCTTTAAAGCTGAAATTTAGTATACCTCTTTCCACTTCATGTTCTCCTGATACATTGGCCCAAATTTGGCGAAAATTTTCAGAATGCACAACATTGGGCTTTGTAACAGGAGAACATGCCGTCGAAAGGGATGGCACAAAGTAACGTCTCCGGAGAGCAAATCAGTGAGCGACAAGTGGGGCAGAAGTTTCGAGACAGTGACTGTTTAACGAAGAGACGCAGAATTTTCAAACACCTCTTGAATGGCCTGCGCTTCTTATTGGCAACTTTAAGGCGATGCATTTGAAGCTGAAATTTAGTTTACCTCTTTCCACTTCATGTTCTCATGATACATTGGCCAGAATCTGGCGAAAATTTTCAGAACGCACAAAATTGGGCTTTGTAACAGGAGAACATGCCGTCGAAAGGGATGGCACAAAGTAACGTCTCCGGAGAGCAAATCAAAGAGCGAGAAGTGGCGCAGATGTTTCGAGACAGTGACTGTTTAACGAAGAGTCGCAGAATTTTCGAACGCATCTTGAAAGGCCTGCGCCTCTTATTAGAAACTTTACGGCGATGCCTTTGAAGCTGAAATTTAGTATACCTCATTCCACTTCATGTTCTCCTGATATATTGGCCAAAACCTGCGAATATTTTCAGAATGCACAAAATTGCACTTTGTAACAGGAGATCATGCCGTTGAAAGAGATGGCACAAAGTAAAGTCTCCGGAGAGCAAATCGAAGAGCGAGGAGTGGCGCAGATGTTTCGAGACAGTGACTGTTTAACGAAGAGACGCAGAATTTTCGAACGCCTCTTGAAAGGCCTCCGCCTCTTATTTCCAACTTTAAGGCGATGCGTTTGAATCTGAAATTTAGTATACCTCTTTCCACTTCATGTTCTCATGATACATTGGCCAAAAACTGGCGAAAATTTTCAGAACGCACAAAATTGCGCTTTGTAACAGGAGAACATGCCGTCGAAAGGGATGGCACAAAGTAACGTCTCCGGAGAGCAAATCAGTGAGCGACAAGTGGGGCAGAAGTTACGAGACAGTGGCTGTTTAACGAAGAGACGCAGAATTTTCGAACACCTCTTGAATGGCCTGCGCTTCTTATTGGCAACTTTAAGGCGATGCATTTGAAGCTGAAATTTAGTATACCTCTTTCCACTTCATGTTCTCATGATACATTGGCCAAAATCTGGCGAAAATTTTCAGAACGCACAAAATTGCGCTTTGTAACAGGAGAACATGCCGTCGAAAGGGATGGCACATAGTAACGTCTCCGGAGAGCAAATCAGTGCGCGAGAAGTGGGGCAGAAGTTTCGAGACAGTGACTGTTTAACGAAGAGACGCAGAATTTTCGAACGCCTCTTGAAAGGCCTCCGCCTCTTATTTCCAACTTTAAGGCGATGCATTTGAAGCTGAAATTTAGTATACCTCTTTCCACTTCATGTTCTCATGATACATTGGCCAAAATCTGGCGAAAATTTTCAGAACGCACAAAATTGCGCTTTGTAACAGGAGAACATGCCGTCGAAAGGGATGGCACAAAGTAACGTCTCCGGAGAGCAAATCAGTGAGCGACAAGTGGGGCAGAAGTTTCGAGACAGTGACTGTTTAACGAAGAGACGCAGAATTTTCGAACGCCTCTTGAAAGGAATGCGCCTCATATTAGCAACTTTAAAGCGATGCCTTTGAAGCTCAAATTTAGTATACCACTTTCCACTTCATGTTCTCATGATATATTGGCCAAAATCTGGCGAAAATTTTCAGAACGCACAAAATTGCGCTTTGTAACAGGAGAACATGCCGTCGAAAGGGATGGCACAAAGTAACGTCTCCGGAGAGCAAATCAGTCAGCGAGAAGTGGGGCAGAAGTTACGAGACAGTGACTGTTTAACGAAGAGACGCAGAATTTTCGAACGCCTCTTGAAAGGAATGCGCCTCATATTAGCAACTTTAAAGCGATGCCTTTGAAGCTGAAATTTAGTGTACCTCGTTCCACTTCATGTTCTCCTCATTCATTGGCCAAAATTTGGCCAAAATTTTCAGAATGCACAAAATTGGGCTTTGTAACAGGAGAACATGCCGTCGAAAGGGATGGCACAAAGTAACGTCTCCAAAGAGCAAATCAAAGAACGAGAAGTGGCGCAGATGTTTCGAGACCGTGACTGTTTAACGAAGAGACGCAGAATTTTCGAACGCATCTTGAATGGCCTCCGCCTCTTATTTCCAACTTTAAGGCGATGCGTTTGAAGCTGAAATTTAGTGTACCTTTTTCCACTTCATGTTCTCCTGATATATTGGCCAAAATTAGGCGAAAATTTCGAGAATGCACAAAATTGGGCTTTGTAGCAGGAGAACATGCCGTCGAAAGATATGGCACAAAGTAACGTCTCCGGAGAGCAAATCAGTGCGCGAGAAGTGGGGCAGAAGTTTCGAGACAGTGACTGTTTAACGAAGAGACGCAGAATTTTCGAACGCCTCTTGAAAGGCCTCCGCCTCTTATTTCCAACTTTAAGGCGATGCGTTTGAAGCTGAAATTTAGTGTACCTTTTTCCACTTCATGTTCTCCTGATATATTGGCCAAAATTAGGCGAAAATTTCGAGAATGCACAAAATTGGGCTTTGTAACAGGAGAACATGCCGTCGAAAGAGATGGCACAAAGTAACGTCTCCGGAGAGCAAATCAGTGCGCGAGAAGTGGGGCAGAAGTTTCGAGACAGTGACTGTTTAACGAAGAGACGCAGAATTTTCGAACGCCTCTTGAAAGGCCTGCGCCTCTCATTGGCAACTTTAAGGCGATGCATTTGAAGCTGAAATTTAGTATACCTCTTTCCACTTCATGTTCTCATGATACATTGGCCAAAATCTGGCGAAAATTTTCAGAACGCACAGAATTGCGCTTTGTAACACGAGAACATTCCGTCGAAAGGGATGGCACAAAGTAACGTCTCCGGAGAGCAAATCAGTGCGCGAGAAGTGGGGCAGAAGTTTCGAGACAGTGACTGTTTAACGAAGAGACGCAGAATTTTCGAACGCCTCTTGAAAGGAATGCGCCTCATATTAGCAACTTTAAAGCGATGCCTTTGAAGCTGAAATTTAGTATACCTCATTCCACTTCATGTTCTCCTGATATATTGGCCAAAACCTGCGAATATTTTCAGAATGCACAAAATTGCGCTTTGTAACAGGAGGTCATGCCGTTGAAAGAGATGGCACAAAGTAACGTCTCCGGAGAGCAAATCCAAGAGCGAGGAGTGGCGCAGATGTTTCGAGACAGTGACTGTTTAACGAAGAGACGCAGAATTTTCGAACGCCTCTTGAAAGGCCTCCGCCTCTTATTTCCAACTTTAAGGCGATGCCTTTGAAGCTGAAATTTAGTATACCTCTTTCCACTTCATGTTCTCCTGATACATTGGCCAAAATTTGGCGAAAATTTTCAGAATGCACAAAATTGGGCTTTGTAACAGGAGAATATGCCGTCGAAAGGGATGGCACAAAGTAACGTCTCCGGAGAGCAAATCAGTGCGCGAGAAGTGGGGCAGAAGTTTCGAGACAGTGACTGTTTAACGAAGAGACGCAGAATTTTCGAACGCCTCTTGAAAGGAATGCGCCTCATATTAGCAACTTTAAAGCGATGCCTTTGAAGCTGAAATTTAGTGTACCTCTTTCCACTTCATGTGCTCCTCATACATTGGCCAAAATTTGGCCAAAATTTTCAGAATGCACAAAATTGGGCTTTGTAACAGGAGAACATGCCGTCGAAAGGGATGGCACAAAGTAACGTCTCCGGGGAGCAAATCAAATAGCGAGAAGTGGCGCAGATGTTTCGAGACAGTGACTGTTTAACGAAGAGACGCAGAATTTTCGAACTCCTCTTGAAAGGAATGCGCCTCATATTAGCAACTTTAAAGCGATGCCTTTGAAGCTGAAATTTAGTGTACCTATTTCCACTTCATGTTCTCATGATACATTGGCCAAAATCTGGCGAAAATTTTCAGAATGCACAAAATTGCGCTTTTTATCAGGAGATCATGCCGTTGAAAGAGATGGCACAAAGTAACGTCTCCGGAGAGCAAATCAAAGAGCGAGAAGTGGCGCAGATGTTTCGAGACAGTGACTGTTTTACGAAGAGACGCAGAATTTTCGAACGCCTCTTGAAAGGCCTCCGCCTCTTATTTCCAACTTTAAGGCGATGCCTTTGAAGCTGAAATTTAGTATACCTCTTTCCACTTCATGGTCTCCTCATACATTGGCCCAAATTTGGCGAAAATTTTCAGAATGCACAAAATTGGGCTTTGTAACAGGAGAACATGCCGTCGAAAGGGATGGCACAAAGTAACGTCTCCGGAGAGCAAATCAAAGAGCGAGAAGTGGCGCAGATGTTTCGAGACAGTGACTGTTTAACGAAGAGACGCAGAATTTTCGAACGCATCTTGAAAGGCCTGCGCCTCTTATTAGCAACTTTACGCCGATGCCTTTGAAGCTGAAATTTAGTATACCTCATTCCACTTCATGTTCTCCTGATACATTGGCCAAAATCTGGCGAAAATTTTCAGAACGCACAAAATTACGCTTTGTAACAGGAGAACATGCCGTCGAAAGGGATGGCACAAAGTAACGTCTCCGGAGAGCAAATCAGTGCGCGAGAAGTGGGGCAGAAGTTTCGAGACAGTGACTGTTTAACGAAGAGACGCAGAATTTTCGAACGCCTCTTGAAAGGCCTCCGCCTCTTATTTCCAACTTTAAGGCGATGCGTTTGACGCTGAAATTTAGTGTACCTTTTTCCACTTCATGTTCTCCTGATACATTGGCCAAAATCTGGCGAAAATTTTCAGAACGCACAAAATTGCGCTTTGTAACAGGAGAACATGCCGTCGAAAGGGATGGCACAAAGTAACGTCTCCGGAGAGCAAATCAGTGCGCGAGAAGTGGGGCAAAAGTTTCGAGACAGTGACTGTTTAACGAAGAGACGCAGAATTTTCGAACGCCTCTTGAAAGGCCTCCGCCTCTTATTTCCAACTTTAAGGCGATGCGTTTGAAGCTGAAATTTAGTGTACCTTTTTCCACTTCATGTTCTCCTGATACATTGGCCAAAATCTGGCGAAAATTTTCAGAACGCACAAAATTGCGCTTTGTAACAGGAGAACATGCCGTCGAAAGGGATGGCACAAAGTAACGTCTCCGGAGAGCAAATCAAAGAGCGAGAAGTGGCGCAGATGTTTCGAAACATTGACTGTTTAACGAAGAGACGCAGAATTTTCGAACGCATCTTGAAAGGCCTGCGCCTCTTATTAGCAACTTTACGGCGATGCCTTTGAATCCGAAATTTAGTATACCTCTTTCCACGTCATGTTCTCCTGATATATTGGCCAAAACCTGCGAATATTTTCAGAATGCACAAAATTGCGCTTTGTAACAGGAGATCATGCCGTTGAAAGAGATGGCACAAAGTAACGTCTCCGGAGAGCAAATCGAAGAGCGAGGAGTGGCGCAGATGTTTCGAGACAGTGACTGTTTAACGAAGAGACGCAGAATTTTCGAACGCCTCATGAAAGGCCTCCGCCTCTTTTTTCCAACTTTAAGGCGATGCCTTTGAAGCTGAAATTTAGTATACCTCTTTCCACTTCATGTTCTCCTGATACATTGGCAAAATCTGGCGAAAATTTTCAGAACGCACAAAATTGCGCTTTGTAACAGGAGAACATGCCGTCGAAAGGGATGGCACAAAGTAACGTCTCCGGAAAGCAAATCAGTGCGCGAGTAGTGGGGCAGAAGTTTCGAGACAGTGACTGTTTAACGAAGAGACGCAGAATTTTCGAACGCCTCTTGAAAGGCCTCCGCCTCTTATTTCCAACTTTAAGGCGATGCGTTTGAAGCTGAAATTTAGTGTACCTTTTTCCACTTCATGTTCTCCTGATACATTGGCCAAAATACGGCGAAAATTTTCAGAACGCACAAAATTGCGCTTTGTAACAGGAGAACATGCCGTCGAAAGGGATGGCACAAAGTAACGTCTCCGGAGAGCAAATCAGTGCGCGAGAAGTGGGGCAAAAGTTTCGAGACAGTGACTGTTTAACGAAGAGACGCAGAATTTTCGAACGCCTCTTGAAAGGCCTCCGCCTCTTATTTCCAACTTTAAGGCGATGCGTTTGAAGCTGAAATTTAGTGTACCTTTTTCCACTTCATGTTCTCCTGATACATTGGCCAAAATCTGGCGAAAATTTTCAGAACGCACAAAATTGCGCTTTGTAACAGGAGAACATGCCGTCGAAAGGGATGGCACAAAGTAACGTCTCCGGAGAGCAAATCATTGCGCGAGAAGTGGGGCAGATGTTTCGAGACAGTGACTGTTTAACGAAGAGACGCAGAATTTTCGAACGCCTCTTGAAAGGCCTGCGCCTCTTATTTCCAACTTTAAGGCGATGCGTTTGAAGCTGAAATTTAGTGTACCTTTTTCCACTTCATGTTCTCCTGATACATTGGCCAAAATCTGGCGAAAATTTTCAGAACGCACAAAATTGCGCTTTGTAACAGGAGAACATGCCGTCGAAAGGGATGGCACAAAGTAACGTCTCCGGAGAGCAAATCAAAGAGCGAGAAGTGGCGCAGATGTTTCGAGACAGTGACTGTTTAACGAAGAGACGCAGAATTTTCGAACGCATCTTGAAAGGCCTGCGCCTCTTATTAGCAACTTTACGCCGATGCCTTTGAAGCTGAAATTTAGTATACCTCATTCCACTTCATGTTCTCCTGATACATTGGCCAAAATCTGGCGAAAATTTTCAGAACGCACAAAATTACGCTTTGTAACAGGAGAACATGCCGTCGAAAGGGATGGCACAAAGTAACGTCTCCGCAGAGCAAATCAGTGCGCGAGAAGTGGGGCAGAAGTTTCGAGACAGTGACTGTTTAACGAAGAGACGCAGAATTTTCGAACGCCTCTTGAAAGCAATGCGCCTCTTATTTCCAACTTTAAGGCGATGCGTTTGAAGCTGAAATTTAGTGTACCTTTTTCCACTTCATGTTCTCCTGATACATTGGCCAAAATCTGGCGAAAATTTTCAGAACGCACAAAATTGCGCTTTGTAACAGGAGAACATGCCGTCGAAAGGGATGGCACAAAGTAACGTCTCCGGAGAGCAAATCAGTGCGCGAGAAGTGGGGCAAAAGTTTCGAGACAGTGACTGTTTAACGAAGAGACGCAGAATTTTCGAACGCCTCTTGAAAGGCCTCCGCCTCTTATTTCCAACTTTAAGGCGATGCGTTTTAAGCTGAAATTTAGTGTACCTTTTTCCACTTCATGTTCTCCTGATACATTGGCCAAAATCTGGCGAAAATTTTCAGAACGCACAAAATTGCGCTTTGTAACAGGAGAACATGCCGTCGAAAGGGATGGCACAAAGTAACGTCTCCGGAGAGCAAATCAAAGAGCGAGAAGTGGCGCAGATGTTTCGAAACATTGACTGTTTAACGAAGAGACGCAGAATTTTCGAACGCATCTTGAAAGGCCTGCGCCTCTTATTAGCAACTTTACGGCGATGCCTTTGAATCCGAAATTTAGTATACCTCTTTCCACTTCATGTTCTCCTGATATATTGGCCAAAACCTGCGAATATTTTCAGAATGCACAAAATTGCGCTTTGTAACAGGAGATCATGCCGTTGAAAGAGATGGCACAAAGTAACGTCTCCGGAGAGCAAATCGAAGAGCGAGGAGTGGCGCAGATGTTTCGAGACAGTGACTGTTTAACGAAGAGACGCAGAATTTTCGAACGCCTCATGAAAGGCCTCCGCCTCTTTTTTCCAACTTTAAGGCGATGCCTTTGAAGCTGAAATTTAGTATACCTCTTTCCAGTTCATGTTCTCCTGATACATTGGCCAAAATTTGGCGATAATTTTCAGAATGCACAAAATTGGGCTTTGTAACAGGAGAACATGCCGTCGAAAGGGATGGCACAAAGTAACGTCTCTGGAGAGCAAATCAGTGCGCCAGAAGTGGGGCAGAAGTTTCGAGACAGTGACTGTTTAACGAAGAGACGCAGAATTTTCGAACGCCTCTTGAAAGCAATGCGCCTCATATTAGCAACTTTAAAGCGATGCCTTTGAAGCTGAAATTTAGTATACCTCTTTCCACTTCAGGTTCTCATGATATATTGGCCAAAATCAGGCGAAAATTTTCAGAATGCACAAAATTGGGCTTTGTAACAGGAGAACATGCCGTCGAAAGGGATGGCACAAAGTAACGTCTCCGGAGAGCAAATCAAAGAGCGAGAAGTGGCGCAGATGTTTCGAGACAGTGACTGTTTAACGAAGAGACGCAGAATTTTCGAACGCCTCTTGAAAGGCCTCCGCCTCTTATTTCCAACTTTAAGGCGATGCGTTTGAAGCTGAAATTTAGTGTACCTTTTTCCACTTCATGTTCTCCTGATACATTGGCCAAAATCTGGCGAAAATTTTCAGAACGCACAAAATTGCGCTTTGTAACAGGAGAACATGCCGTCGAAAGGGATGGCACAAAGTAACGTCTCCGGAAAGCAAATCAGTGCGCGAGTAGTGGGGCAGAAGTTTCGAGACGGTGACTGTTTAACGAAGAGACGCAGAATTTTCGAACGCCTCTTGAAAGGCCTCCGCCTCTTATTTCCAACTTTAAGGCGATGCGTTTGAAGCTGAAATTTAGTGTACCTTTTTCCACTTCATGTTCTCCTGATACATTGGCCAAAATACGGCGAAAATTTTCAGAACGCACAAAATTGCGCTTTGTAACAGGAGAACATGCCGTCGAAAGGGATGGCACAAAGTAACGTCTCCGGAGAGCAAATCAGTGCGCGAGAAGTGGGGCAAAAGTTTCGAGACAGTGACTGTTTAACGAAGAGACGCAGAATTTTCGAACGCCTCTTGAAAGGCCTCCGCCTCTTATTTCCAACTTTAAGGCGATGCGTTTGAAGCTGAAATTTAGTGTACCTTTTTCCACTTCATGTTCTCCTGATACATTGGCCAAAATCTGGCGAAAATTTTCAGAACGCACAAAATTGCGCTTTGTAACAGGAGAACATGCCGTCGAAAGGGATGGCACAAAGTAACGTCTCCGGAGAGCAAATCATTGCGCGAGAAGTGGGGCAGATGTTTCGAGACAGTGACTGTTTAACGAAGAGACGCAGAATTTTCGAACGCCTCTTGAAAGGCCTGCGCCTCTTATTGGCAACTTTAAGGTGATGCATTTGAAGCTGAAATTTAGTATACCTCTTTCCACTTCATGTTCTCATGATATATTGGCCAAAATCTGGCGAAAATTTTCAGAACGCACAAAATTGCGCTTTGTAACAGGAGAACATGCCGACGAAAGGGATGGCACAAAGTAACGTCTCCGGAGAGCAAATCAGTGAGCGAGAAGTGGGGCAGACATTTCGAGACAGTGACTGTTTAACGAAGAGACGCAGAATTTTCGAACGCCTCTTGAAAGGAATGCGCCTCATATTAGCAACTTTAAAGCGATGCCTTTGAAGCTGAAATTTAGTATACCTCTTTCCACTTCATGTTCTCATGATATATTGGCCAAAATCTGGCGAAAATTTTCAGAACGCACAAAATTGCGCTTTGTAACAGGAGAACATGCCGTCGAAAGGGATGGCACAAAGTAACGTCTCCGGAGATCAAATCGAAGAGCGAGGAGTGGCGCAGATGTTTCGAGACAGTGAGTGTTTAACGAAGAGACGCAGAATTTTCGAACGCCTCTTGAAAGGAATGCGCCTCATGTTAGCAACTTTAAAGCGATGCCTTTGAAGCTGAAATTCAGTGTACCTCTTTCCACTTCATGTTCTCCTCATACATTGGCCAAAATTTGGCCAAAATTTTCAGAATGCACAAAATTGGGCTTTGTAACAGGAGAACATGCCGTCGAAAGGGATGGCACAAAGTAACGTCCCCGGAGAGCAAATCAATGAGCGAGAAGTGGCGCATGTGTTTCGAGACAGTGACTGTATAACGAAGAGACGCAGAAGTTTCGAACCCCTCTTGAAAGGCCTGCGCCTCTTATTGGCAACTTTAAGGTGATGCATTTGAAGCTGAAATTTAGTATACCTCTTTCCACTTCATGTTCTCATGATATGTTGTCCAAAATCTGGCGAAAATTTTCAGAACGCACAAAATTGCGCTTTGTAACAGGAGAACATGCCGTCGAAAGGGATGGCACAAAGTAACGTCTCCGGAGAGCAAATCAAGTGAGCGTGAAGTGGGGCAGAAGTTTCGAGACAGTGACTGTTTAACGAAGAGACGCAAGAATTTTCGAACCCCTCTTGAAAGGCCTGCGCCTCTTATTGGCAACTTTAAGGTGATGCATTTGAAGCTGAAATTTAGTATACCTCTTTCCACTTCATGTTCTCATGATATATTGGCCAAAATCTGGCGAAAATTTTCAGAACGCACAAAATTGCGCTTTGTAACAGGAGAACATGCCGTCGAAAGGGATGGCACAAAGTAACGTCTCCGGAGAGCAAATCAGTGAGCGTGAAGTGGGGCAGAAGTTTCGAGACAGTGACTGTTTAACGAAGAGACGCAAGAATTTTCGAACACCTCTTGAATGGCCTGCGCCTCTTATTGGCAACTTTAAGGCGATGCCTTTGAAGCTGAAATTTAGTGTACCTCTTTCCACTTCATGTTCTCCTCATACATTGGCCAAAATTTGGCCAAAATTTTCAGAATGCACAAAATTGGGCTTTGTAACAGGAGAACATGCCGTCGAAAGGGATGGCACAAAGTAACGTCTCCGGAGAGCAAATCAAAGAGCGAGAAGTGGCGCAGATGTTTCGAAACAGTGACTGTTTAACGAAGAGACGCAGAATTTTCGAACGCATCTTGAAAGGCCTGCGCCTCTTATTAGCAACTTTACGGCGATGCCTTTGAATCCGAAATTTAGTATACCTCTTTCCACATCATGTTCTCCTGATATATTGGCCAAAATCTGGCGAAAATTTTCAGAACGCACAAAATTGCGCTTTGTAACAGGAGAACATGCCGTCGAAAGGGATGGCACAAAGTAACGTATCCGGAGAGCAAATCAAAGAGCGAGAAGTGGCGCAGATGTTTCGAAACATTGACTGTTTAACGAAGAGACGCAGAATTTTCGAACGCATCTTGAAAGGCCTGCGCCTCTTATTAGCAACTTTACGGCGATGCCTTTGAATCCGAAATTTAGTATACCTCTTTCCACTTCATGTTCTCCTGATATATTGGCCAAAACCTGCGAATATTTTCAGAATGCACAAAATTGCGCTTTGTAACAGGAGATCATGCCGTTGAAAGAGATGGCACAAAGTAACGTCTCCGGAGAGCAAATCGAAGAGCGAGGAGTGGCGCAGATGTTTCGAGACAGTGACTGTTTAACGAAGAGACGCAGAATTTTCGAACGCCTCATGAAAGGCCTCCGCCTCTTTTTTCCAACTTTAAGGCGATGCCTTTGAAGCTGAAATTTAGTATACCTCTTTCCACTTCATGTTCTCCTGATACATTGGCCAAAATTTGGCGATAATTTTCAGAATGCACAAAATTGGGCTTTGTAACAGGAGAACATGCCGTCGAAAGGGATGGCTCAAAGTAACGTCTCTGGAGAGCAAATCAGTGCGCGAGAAGTGGGGCAGAAGTTTCGAGACAGTGACTGTTTAACGAAGAGACGCAGAATTTTCGAACGCCTCTTGAAAGCAATGCGCCTCATATTAGCAACTTTAAAGCGATGCCTTTGAAGCTGAAATTTAGTATACCTCTTTCCACATCATGTTCTCCTGATATATTGGCCAAAATCTGGCGAAAATTTTCAGAACGCACAAAATTGCGCTTTGTAACAGGAGAACATGCCGTCGAAAGGGATGGCACAAAGTAACGTATCCGGAGAGCAAATCAAAGAGCGAGAAGTGGCGCAGATGTTTCGAAACATTGACTGTTTAACGAAGAGACGCAGAATTTTCGAACGCATCTTGAAAGGCCTGCGCCTCTTATTAGCAACTTTACGGCGATGCCTTTGAATCCGAAATTTAGTATACCTCTTTCCACTTCATGTTCTCCTGATATATTGGCCAAAACCTGCGAATATTTTCAGAATGCACAAAATTGCGCTTTGTAACAGGAGATCATGCCGTTGAAAGAGATGGCACAAAGTAACGTCTCCGGAGAGCAAATCGAAGAGCGAGGAGTGGCGCAGATGTTTCGAGACAGTGACTGTTTAACGAAGAGACGCAGAATTTTCGAACGCCTCATGAAAGGCCTCCGCCTCTTTTTTCCAACTTTAAGGCGATGCCTTTGAAGCTGAAATTTAGTATACCTCTTTCCACTTCATGTTCTCCTGATACATTGGCCAAAATTTGGCGATAATTTTCAGAATGCACAAAATTGGGCTTTGTAACAGGAGAACATGCCGTCGAAAGGGATGGCTCAAAGTAACGTCTCTGGAGAGCAAATCAGTGCGCGAGAAGTGGGGCAGAAGTTTCGAGACAGTGACTGTTTAACGAAGAGACGCAGAATTTTCGAACGCCTCTTGAAAGCAATGCGCCTCATATTAGCAACTTTAAAGCGATGCCTTTGAAGCTGAAATTTAGTATACCTCTTTCCACTTCATGTTCTCATGATATATTGGCCAAAATCAGGCGAAAATTTTCAGAATGCACAAAATTGGGCTTTGTAACAGGAGAACATGCCGTCGAAAGGGATGGCACAAAGTAACGTCTCCGGAGAGCAAATCAAAGAGCGAGAAGTGGCGCAGATGTTTCGAGACAGTGACTGTTTAACGAAGAGACGCAGAATTTTCGAACGCCTCTTGAAAGGCCTCCGCCTCTTATTTCCAACTTTAAGGCGATGCGTTTGAAGCTGAAATTTAGTGTACCTTTTTCCACTTCATGTTCTCCTGATACATTGGCCAAAATCTGGCGAAAATTTTCAGAACGCACAAAATTGCGCTTTGTAACAGGAGAACATGCCGTCGAAAGGGATGGCACAAAGTAACGTCTCCGGAGAGCAAATCATTGCGCGAGAAGTGGGGCAGATGTTTCGAGACAGTGACTGTTTAACGAAGAGACGCAGAATTTTCGAACGCCTCTTGAAAGGAATGCGCCTCATATTAGCAACTTTAAAGCGATGCCTTTGAAGCTGAAATTCAGTGTACCTCTTTCCACTTCATGTTCTCCTCATACATTGGCCAAAATTTGGCCAAAATTTTCAGAATGCACAAAATTGGGCTTTGTAACAGGAGAACATGCCGTCGAAAGGGATGGCACAAAGTAACGTCCCCGGAGAGCAAATCAATGAGCGAGAAGTGGCGCATGTGTTTCGAGACAGTGACTGTATAACGAAGAGACGCAGAAGTTTCGAACCCCTCTTGAAAGGCCTGCGCCTCTTATTGGCAACTTTAAGGTGATGCGTTTGAAACTGAAATTTAGTATACCTCTTTCCACTTCATGTTCTCATGATATGTTGTCCAAAATCTGGCGAAAATTTTCAGAACGCACAAAATTGCGCTTTGTAACAGGAGAACATGCCGTCGAAAGGGATGGCACAAAGTAACGTCTCCGGAGAGCAAATCAGTGAGCGTGAAGTGGGGCAGAAGTTTCGAGACAGTGACTGTTTAACGAAGAGACGCAAGAATTTTCGAACCCCTCTTGAAAGGCCTGCGCCTCTTATTGGCAACTTTAAGGTGATGCATTTGAAGCTGAAATTTAGTATACCTCTTTCCACTTCATGTTCTCATGATATATTGGCCAAAATCTGGCGAAAATTTTCAGAACGCACAAAATTGCGCTTTGTAACAGGAGAACATGCCGTCGAAAGGGATGGCACAAAGTAACGTCTCCGGAGAGCAAATCAGTGAGCGTGAAGTGGGGCAGAAGTTTCGAGACAGTGACTGTTTAACGAAGAGACGCAAGAATTTTCGAACGCCTCTTGAAAGGAATGCGCCTCATATTAGCAACTTTAAAGCGATGCCTTTGAAGCTGAAATTTAGTATACCTCTTTCCACTTCATGTTCTCATGATATATTGGCCAAAATCTGGCGAAAATTTTCAGAACGCACAAAATTGCGCTTTGTAACAGGAGAACATGCCGTCGAAAGGGATGGCACAAAGTAACGTCTCCGGAGAGCAAATCATTGCGCGAGAAGTGGGGCAGATGTTTCGAGACAGTGACTGTTTAACGAAGAGACGCAGAATTTTCGAACGCCTCTTGAAAGGAATGCGCCTCATATTAGCAACTTTAAAGCGATGCCTTTGAAGCTGAAATTCAGTGTACCTCTTTCCACTTCATGTTCTCCTCATACATTGGCCAAAATTTGGCCAAAATTTTCAGAATGCACAAAATTGGGCTTTGTAACAGGAGAACATGCCGTCGAAAGGGATGGCACAAAGTAACGTCCCCGGAGAGCAAATCAATGAGCGAGAAGTGGCGCATGTGTTTCGAGACAGTGACTGTATAACGAAGAGACGCAGAAGTTTCGAACCCCTCTTGAAAGGCCTGCGCCTCTTATTGGCAACTTTAAGGTGATGCATTTGAAACTGAAATTTAGTATACCTCTTTCCACTTCATGTTCTCATGATATGTTGTCCAAAATCTGGCGAAAATTTTCAGAACGCACAAAATTGCGCTTTGTAACAGGAGAACATGCCGTCGAAAGGGATGGCACAAAGTAACGTCTCCGGAGAGCAAATCAGTGAGCGTGAAGTGGGGCAGAAGTTTCGAGACAGTGACTGTTTAACGAAGAGACGCAAGAATTTTCGAACCCCTCTTGAAAGGCCTGCGCCTCTTATTGGCAACTTTAAGGTGATGCATTTGAAGCTGAAATTTAGTATACCTCTTTCCACTTCATGTTCTCATGATATATTGGCCAAAATCTGGCGAAAATTTTCAGAACGCACAAAATTGCGCTTTGTAACAGGAGAACATGCCGTCGAAAGGGATGGCACAAAGTAACGTCTCCGGAGAGCAAATCAGTGAGCGTGAAGTGGGGCAGAAGTTTCGAGACAGTGACTGTTTAACGAAGAGACGCAAGAATTTTCGAACACCTCTTGAATGGCCTGCGCCTCTTATTGGCAACTTTAAGGCGATGCCTTTGAAGCTGAAATTTAGTGTACCTCTTTCCACTTCATGTTCTCCTCATACATTGGCCAAAATTTGGCCAAAATTTTCAGAATGCACAAAATTGGGCTTTGTAACAGGAGAACATGCCGTCGAAAGGGATGGCACAAAGTAACGTCTCCGGAGAGCAAATCAAAGAGCGAGAAGTGGCGCAGATGTTTCGAAACAGTGACTGTATAACGAAGAGACGCAGAATTTTCGAACGCATCTTGAAAGGCCTGCGCCTCTTATTAGCAACTTTACGGCGATGCCTTTGAATCCGAAATTTAGTATACCTCTTTCCACTTCATGTTCTCCTGATATATTGGCCAAAACCTGCGAATATTTTCAGAATGCACAAAATTGCGCTTTGTAACAGGAGATCATGCCGTTGAAAGAGATGGCACAAAGTAACGTCTCCGGAGAGCAAATCGAAGAGCGAGGAGTGGCGCAGATGTTTCGAGACAGTGACTGTTTAACGAAGAGACGCAGAATTTTCGAACGCCTCTTGAAAGGCCTCCGCCTCTTATTTCCAACTTTAAGGCGATGCCTTTGAAGCTGAAATTTAGTATACGTATTTCCACTTCATGTTCTCCTGATACATTGGCCAAAATCTGGCGAAAATTTTCAGAACGCACAAAATTGCGCTTTTTAACAGGAGATCATGCCGTTGAAAGAGATAGCACAAAGTAACGTCTCCGGAGAGCAAATCAATGAGCGAGAAGTGGCGCATGTGTTTCGAGACAGTGACTGTATAACGAAGAGACGCAGAATTTTCGAACCCCTCTTGAAAGGCCTGCGCCTCTTATTGGCAACTTTAAGGCGATGCCTTTGAAGCTGAAATTTAGTATACCTCATTCCACTTCATGTTCTCCTGATATATTGGCCAAAACCTGCGAATATTTTCAGAATGCACAAAATTGCGCTTTGTAACAGGAGATCATGCCGTTGAAAGAGATGGCACAAAGTAACGTCTCCGGAGAGCAAATCGAAGAGCGAGGAGTGGCGCAGATGTTTCGAGACAGTGACTGTTTAACGAAGAGACGCAGAATTTTCGAACGCCTCTTGAAAGGCCTCCGCCTCTTATTTCCAACTTTAAGGCGATGCCTTTGAAGCTGAAATTTAGTATACGTATTTCCACTTCATGTTCTCCTGATACATTGGCCAAAATCTGGCGAAAATTTTCAGAACGCACAAAATTGCGCTTTGTAACAGGAGAACATGCCGTCGATAGGGATGGCACAAAGTAACGTCTCCGGAGAGCAAATCAGTGCCCGAGAATTGGGGCAGAAGTTTCGAGACAGTGACTGTTTAACGAAGAGACGCAGAATTTTCGAACGCCTCTTGAAAGGAATGCGCCTCATATTAGCAACTTTAAAGCGATGCCTTTGAAGCTGAAATTTAGTGTACCTCTTTCCACTTCATGTTCTCCTCATACATTGGCCAAAATTTGGCCAAAATTTTCAGAATGCACAAAATTGGGCTTTGTAACAGGAGAACATGCCGTCGAAAGGGATGGCACAAAGTAACGTCTCCGGAGAGCAAATCAGTGAGCGAGAATTGGGGCAGAAGTTTCGAGACAGTGACTGTTTAACGAAGAGACGCAGAATTTTCGAACGCCTCTTGAAAGGAATGCGCCTCATATTAGCAACTTTAAAGCGATGCCTTTGAAGCTGAAATTTAGTGTACCTCGTTCCACTTCATGTTCTCCTCATTCATTGGCCAAAATTTGGCCAAAATTTTCAGAATGCACAAAATTGGGCTTTGTAACAGGAGAACATGCCGTCGAAAGGGATGGCACAAAGTAACGTCTCCAAAGAGCAAATCAAAGAACGAGAAGTGGCGCAGATGTTTCGAGACCGTGACTGTTTAACGAAGAGACGCAGAATTTTCGAACGCATCTTGAATGGCCTCCGCCTCTTATTTCCAACTTTAAGGCGATGCGTTTGAAGCTGAAATTTAGTGTACCTTTTTCCACTTCATGTGCTCCTGATATATTGGCCAAAATTAGGCGAAAATTTCGAGAATGCACAAAATTGGGCTTTGTAACAGGAGAACATGCCGTCGAAAGATATGGCACAAAGTAACGTCTCCGGAAAGCAAATCAAAGAGCGAGAAGTGGCGCAGATGTTTCGAGACTGCGACTGTTTAACGAAGAGACGCAGAATTTTCGAACACCTCTTGAAAGGCCTGCGCCTCTCATTGGCAACTTTAAGGCGATGCATTTGAAGCTGAAATTTAGTATACCTCTTTCCACTTCATGTTCTCCTGATACATTGGCAAAATCTGGCGAAAATTTTCAGAACGCACAAAATTGCGCTTTGTAACAGGAGAACATGCCGTCGATAGGGATGGCACAAAGTAACGTCTCCGGAGAGCAAATCAAAGAGCGAGAAGTGGCGCAGAAGTTTCGAGACAGTGACTGTTTAACGAAGAGACGCAGAATTTTCGAACACCTCTTGAAAGGCCTCCGCCTCTTATTTCCAACTTTACGGCGATGCCTTTGAAGCTGAAATTTAGTATACCTCATTCCACTTCATGTTCTCCTGATACATTGGCCAAAATCTGGCGAAAATTTTCAGAACGCACAAAATTGCGCTTTGTAACAGGAGAACATGCCGTCGAAAGGGATGGCACAAAGTAACGTCTCCGGAGAGCAAATCAGTGCGCGAGAAGTGGGGCAGAAGTTTCGAGACAGTGACTGTTTAACGAAGAGACGCAGAATTTTCGAACGCCTCTTGAAAGCAATGCGCCTCATATTAGCAACTTTAAAGCGATGCCTTTGAAGCTGAAATTTAGTATACCTCTTTCCACTTCATGTTCTCATGATATATTGGCCAAAATCAGGCGAAAATTTTCAGAATGCACAAAATTGGGCTTTGTAACAGGAGAACATGCCGTCGAAAGGGATGGCACAAAGTAACGTCTCCGGAGAGCAAATCAGTGCGCGAGAAGTGGGGCAAAAGTTTCGAGACAGTGACTGTTTAGCGAAGAGACGCAGAATTTTCGAACGCCTCTTGAAAGGAATGCGCCTCTTATTGGCAACTTTAAGGCGATGCATTTGAAGCTGAAATTTAGTATACCTCTTTCCACTTCATGTTCTCATGATACATTGGCCAAAATCTGGCGAAAATTTTCAGAACGCACAAAATTGCGCTTTGTAACAGGAGATCATGCCGTTGAAAGAGATGGCACAAAGTAACGTCTCCGGAGAGCAAATCAGTGAGCGAGAAGTGTGGCAGAAGTTTCGAGACAGTGACTGTTTAACGAAGAGACGCAGAATTTTCGAACGCCTCTTGAAAGGCCTCCGCCTCTTATTTCCAACTTTAAGGCGATGCCTTTGAAGCTGAAATTTAGTATACCTCTTTCCACTTCATGGTCTCCTCATACATTGGCCCAAATTTGGCGAAAATTTTCAGAATGCACAAAATTGGGCTTTGTAACAGGAGAACATGCCGTCGAAAGGGATGGCACAAAGTAACGTCTCCGGAGAGCAAATCAAAGAGCGAGAAGTGGCGCAGATGTTTCGAGACAGTGACTGTTTAACGAAGAGACGCAGAATTTTCGAACGCATTTTGAAAGGCCTGCGCCTCTTATTAGCAACTTTACGGCGATGCCTTTGAAGCTGAAATTTAGTATACCTCATTCCACTTCATGTTCTCCTGATACATTGGCCAAAATCTGGCGAAAATTTTCAGAACGCACAAAATTGCGCTTTGTAACAGGAGAACATGCCGTCGAAAGGGATGGCACAAAGTAACGTCTCCGGAGAGCAAATCAGTGCGCGAGAAGAGGGGCAGAAGTTTCGAGACAGTGACTGTTTAACGAAGAGACGCAGAATTTTCGAACGCCTCTTGAAAGCAATGCGCCTCATATTAGCAACTTTAAAGCGATGCCTTTGAAGCTGAAATTTAGTATACCTCTTTCCACTTCATGTTCTCATGATATATTGGCCAAAATCAGGCGAAAATTTTCAGAATGCACAAAATTGGGCTTTGTAACAGGAGAACATGCCGTCGAAAGGGATGGCACAAAGTAACGTCTCCCGAGAGCAAATCAAAGAGCGAGAAGTGGCGCAGAAGTTTCGAGACAGTGACTGTTTAACGAAGAGACGCAGAATTTTCGAACGCCTCTTGAAAGGCCTCCGCCTCTTATTTCCAACTTTAAGGCGATGCGTTTGAAGCTGAAATTTAGTGTACCTTTTTCCACTTCATGTTCTCCTGATACATTGGCCAAAATCTGGCGAAAATTTTCAGAACGCACAAAATTGCGCTTTGTAACAGGAGAACATGCCGTCGAAAGGGATGGCACAAAGTAACGTCTCCGGAGAGCAAATCAGTGCGCGAGAATTGGCGCAGAAGTTTCGAGACAGTGACTGTTTAACGAAGAGACGCAGAATTTTCGAACACCTCTTGAAAGGCCTCCGCCTCTTATTTCCAACTTTACGGCGATGCCTTTGAAGCTGAAATTTAGTATACCTCATTCCACTTCATGTTCTCCTGATACATTGGCCAAAATCTGGCGAAAATTTTCAGAACGCACAAAATTGCGCTTTGTAACAGGAGAACATGCCGTCGAAAGGGATGGCACAAAGTAACGTCTCCGGAGAGCAAATCAGTGCGCGAGAAGTGGGGCAGAAGTTTCGAGACAGTGACTGTTTAACGAAGAGACGCAGAATTTTCGAACGCCTCTTGAAAGCAATGCGCCTCATATTAGCAACTTTAAAGCGATGCCTTTGAAGCTGAAATTTAGTATACCTCTTTCCACTTCATGTTCTCATGATATATTGGCCAAAATCAGGCGAAAATTTTCAGAATGCACAAAATTGGGCTTTGTAACAGGAGAACATGCCGTCGAAAGGGATGGCACAAAGTAACGTCTCCCGAGAGCAAATCAAAGAGCGAGAAGTGGCGCAGAAGTTTCGAGACAGTGACTGTTTAACGAAGAGACGCAGAATTTTCGAACACCTCTTGAAAGGCCTCCGCCTCTTATTTCCAACTTTAAGGCGATGCGTTTGAAGCTGAAATTTAGTGTACCTTTTTCCACTTCATGTTCTCCTGATACATTGGCCAAAATCTGGCGAAAATTTTCAGAACGCACAAAATTGCGCTTTGTAACAGGAGAACATGCCGTCGAAAGGGATGGCACAAAGTAACGTCTCCATAGAGCAAATCAAAGAGCGAGGAGTGGCGCAGATGTTTCGAGACAGTGACTGTTTAACGAAGAGACGCAGAATTTTCGAACGCCTCTTGAAAGGCCTCCGCCTCTTATTTCCAACTTTAAGGCGATGCGTTTGAAGCTGAAATTTAGTGTACCTTTTTCCACTTCATGTTCTCCTGATACATTGGCCAAAATCTGGCGAAAATTTTCAGAACGCACAAAATTGCGCTTTGTAACAGGAGAACATGCCGTCGAAAGGGATGGCACAAAGTAACGTCTCCGGAGAGCAAATCAGTGCGCGAGAAGTGGGGCAAAAGTTTCGAGACAGTGACTGTTTAGCGAAGAGACGCAGAATTTTCGAACGCCTCTTGAAAGGAATGCGCCTCTTATTGGCAACTTTAAGGCGATGCATTTGAAGCTGAAATTTAGTATACCTCTTTCCACTTCATGTTCTCATGATACATTGGCCAAAATCTGGCGAAAATTTTCAGAACGCACAAAATTGCGCTTTGTAACAGGAGATCATGCCGTTGAAAGAGATGGCACAAAGTAACGTCTCCGGAGAGCAAATCAGTGAGCGAGAAGTGTGGCAGAAGTTTCGAGACAGTGACTGTTTAACGAAGAGACGCAGAATTTTCGAACGCCTCTTGAAAGGAATGCGCCTCATATTAGCAACTTTAAAGCGATGCCTTTGAAGCTGAAATTTAGTGTACCTCTTTCCACTTCATGTTCTCCTCATACATTGGCCAAAATTTGGCCAAAATTTTCAGAATGCACAAAATTGGGCTTTGTAACAGGAGAACATGCCGTCGAAAGGGATGGCACAAAGTAACGTCTCCGGGGAGCAAATCAAAGAGCGAGAAGTGGCGCAGATGTTTCGAGACAGTGACTGTTTAACGAAGAGACGCAGAATTTTCGAACTCCTCTTGAAAGGAATGCGCCTCATATTAGCAACTTTAAAGCGATGCCTTTGAAGCTGAAATTTAGTGTACCTATTTCCACTTCATGTTCTCATGATACATTGGCCAAAATCTGGCGAAAATTTTCAGAATGCACAAAATTGCGCTTTTTATCAGGAGATCATGCCGTTGAAAGAGATGGCACAAAGTAACGTCTCCGGAGAGCAAATCAAAGAGCGAGAAGTGGCGCAGATGTTTCGAGACAGTGACTGTTTTACGAAGAGACGCAGAATTTTCGAACGCCTCTTGAAAGGCCTCCGCCTCTTATTTCCAACTTTAAGGCGATGCCTTTGAAGCTGAAATTTAGTATACCTCTTTCCACTTCATGGTCTCCTCATACATTGGCCCAAATTTGGCGAAAATTTTCAGAATGCACAAAATTGGGCTTTGTAACAGGAGAACATGCCGTCGAAAGGGATGGCACAAAGTAACGTCTCCGGAGAGCAAATCAGTGCGCGAGAAGAGGGGCAGAAGTTTCGAGACAGTGACTGTTTAACGAAGAGACGCAGAATTTTCGAACGCCTCTTGAAAGCAATGCGCCTCATATTAGCAACTTTAAAGCGATGCCTTTGAAGCTGAAATTTAGTATACCTCTTTCCACTTCATGTTCTCATGATATATTGGCCAAAATCAGGCGAAAATTTTCAGAATGCACAAAATTGGGCTTTGTAACAGGAGAACATGCCGTCGAAAGGGATGGCACAAAGTAACGTCTCCCGAGAGCAAATCAAAGAGCGAGAAGTGGCGCAGAAGTTTCGAGACAGTGACTGTTTAACGAAGAGACGCAGAATTTTCGAACGCCTCTTGAAAGGCCTCCGCCTCTTATTTCCAACTTTAAGGCGATGCGTTTGAAGCTGAAATTTAGTGTACCTTTTTCCACTTCATGTTCTCCTGATACATTGGCCAAAATCTGGCGAAAATTTTCAGAACGCACAAAATTGCGCTTTGTAACAGGAGAACATGCCGTCGAAAGGGATGGCACAAAGTAACGTCTCCGGAGAGCAAATCAAAGAGCGAGAAGTGGCGCAGATGTTTCGAGACAGTGTCTGTTTAACGAAGAGACGCAGAATTTTCGAACGCATCTTGAAAGGCCTGCGCCTCTTATTAGCAACTTTACGGCGATGCCTTTGAAGCTGAAATTTAGTATACCTCATTCCACTTCATGTTCTCCTGATACATTGGCCAAAATCTGGCGAAAATTTTCAGAATGCACAAAATTGCGCTTTTTATCAGGAGATCATGCCGTTGAAAGAGATGGCACAAAGTAACGTCTCCGGAGAGCAAATCAGTGCGCGAGAATTGGCGCAGATGTTTCGAGACAGTGACTGTTTATCGAAGAGACGCAGAATTTTCGAACGCCTCTTGAAAGGAATGCGCCTCATATTAGCAACTTTAAGGTGATGCATTTGAAGCTGAAATTTAGTATACCTCTTTCCACTTCATATTCTCATGATATGTTGTCCAAAATCTGGCGAAAATTTTCAGAACGCACAAAATTGCGCTTTGTAACAGGAGAACATGCCGTCGAAAGGGATGGCACAAAGTAACGTCTCCGGAGAGCAAATCAGTGAGCGTGAAGTGGGGCAGAAGTTTCGAGACAGTGACTGTTTAACGAAGAGACGCAAGAATTTTCGAACCCCTCTTGAAAGGCCTGCGCCTCTTATG
>NW_027485438.1:0-5000 GCF_050908995.1 Andrena cerasifolii
GTCGTTCAGTCGGTCAGTCGGTCAGTCGGTCGGTCAGTCGGTCAGTCGGTCGGTCGGTCGGTCGGTCAGTCGGTCAGTCAGTCCGTCGGTCCGTTGGTCGGTCGGTCGGCCGGTCGGTCGGTCAGTCGGTCAGTCAGTCCGTCGGTCGGTCGGTCGGTCGGTCGGCCGGTCGGTCGGTCAGTCGGTCAGTCAGTCCGTCGGTCGGTCGGTCGGTCGGTCGGTCGGTCGGTCGGTCGGTCGGTCGGGGTCGGTCGGTCGGTCGGTCGGTCGGTCGGTCGGTCGGTCGGTCGGTCGGTCGGTCGGTCGGTCGGTCGGTCGGTCGGTCGGTCGGTCGGTCGTCGGTCGGTCAGTCGGTCAGTCAGTCCGTCGGTCAGTCGGTCAGTTGGTCGGTCAGTCGGTCAGTCGGTCAGTCAGTCCGTCGGTCGGTCAGTCGGTCAGTCAGTCCGTCGGTCGGTCGGTCGGTCAGTCCGTCAGTCGGTCAGTCAGTCCGTCGGTCGGACGGTCGGTCAGTCGGTCGGTCGGTCGGTCGGTCGGTCGGTCGGTCGGTCGGCCGGTCGGTCGGTCAGTCGGTCAGTCGGTCAGTCGGTCAGTCAGTCCGTCGGTCGGTCAGTCGTTCGGTCGGTCGGTCGGTCAGTCGGTCAGTCGGTCAGTCAGTCCGTCGGTCCGTCGGTCGGTCGGTCGGTCGCTCAGTTGGTCGGTCGGTCGGTCAGTCGGTCGGTCAGTCGGTCGGTCGGTCGGTCGGTCGGTCGTTCGGTCGGTCGGTCGCTCAGTCGGTCAGTCGATCAGTCAGTCCGTCGGTCGGTCGGTCGGTCAGTCGGTCAGTCAGTCGGTCAGTCGGTCAGTCGGTCAGTCAGTCCGTCGGTCGGTCGGTCGGTCGGTCGGTCGGTTGGTCGTTCGGTCGGTCGGTCGGTCGGTCGGTCGGTCGGTCGGTCAGTCGGTCAGTCGGTCAGTCAGTCCGTCGGTCGGACGGTCGGTCGGTCGCTCGGTCGGTCAGTCGGTCGGTCGGTCGGTCGGTCAGTCGGTCGGTCAGTGCGGTCGGTCGGTTGGTCGTTCGGTCGGTCGGTCGCTCAGTCGGTCAGTCGATCAGTCAGTCCGTCGGTCGGACGGTCGGTCGGTCGCTCGGTCGGTCAGTCGGTCGGTCGGTCGGTCGGTCAGCCGGTCGGTCAGTCGGTCGGTCGGTCGGTTGGTCGTTCGGTCGGTCGGTCGCTCAGTCGGTCAGTCGATCAGTCAGTCCGTCGGTCGGTCGGTCGGTCGGTCGGTCGGTCAGTCGGTCAGTCAGTCGGCCAGTCGGTCAGTCCGTCAGTCAGTCCGTCTGTCGGTCGGTCGGTCGGTCAGTCGGTCGGTCAGTCGGTCAGTCGATCAGTCAGTCCGTCGGTCGGTCGGTCGGTCGGTCGGCCGGTCGGTCGGACAGTCGGTCAGTCGGTCAGTCGGTCAGTCAGTCCTTCGGTCGGTCGGTCGTTCGGTCGGTCGGTCGGTCGGTCGGTCGGTCCGTCGGTCGGTCTGTCGGTCGGTCGGTCGGTCGGTCGTTCGGTCGGTCGGTCGGTCGGTCGGTCGGTCGGTCGGTCGTTCAGTCGGTCAGTCGGTCAGTCGGTCGGTCAGTCGGTCAGTCGGTCGGTCGGTCGGTCGGTCAGTCGGTCAGTCAGTCCGTCGGTCCGTCGGTCGGTCGGTCGGTCGGTCGGTCGGTCGGTCGGTCGGTCGGTCGGTCGGTCGGTCGGTCAGTCGGTCAGTCAGTCCGTAGGTCAGTCGGTCAGTTGGTCAGTCAGTCGGTCGGTCGGTCGGTCGTTCGGTCGGTCGTTCGGTCGGTCGGTCGGTCAGTCGTTCGGTCGGTCGGTCGGTCAGTCGGTCAGTCGGTCAGTCAGTCCGTCGGTCCGTCGGTCGGTCGGTCGGTCGCTCAGTTGGTCGGTCAGCCGGTCAGTCGGTCAGTCAGTCCGTCGGTCGGTCGGTCGGTAGGTTGTTCGGTCGGTCGTTCGGTCGGTCGGTCGGTCAGTCGGTCAGTCGGTCAGTCAGTCCGTCGGTCGGTCGGTCGGTCGGTTGTTCGGTCGGTCGTTCGGTCGGTCGGTCGGTCAGTCGGTCAGTCGGTCAGTCAGTCCGTCGGTCGGTCGATCGGTCGGTCGGTCGGTCGGTCAGTCGTTCAGTCGGTCAGTCAGTCCGTCGGTCGGTCGGTCGTTCGGTCGGTCGGTCGGTCGGTCGGTCCGTCGGTCGGTCTGTCGGTCGGTCGGTCGGTCGGTCGTTCGGTCGGTCGGTCGGTCGGTCGGTCGGTCGGTCGTTCAGTCGGTCAGTCGGTCAGTCGGTCGGTCAGTCGGTCAGTCGGTCGGTCGTTCAGTCGGTCAGTCGGTCAGTCGGTCGGTCAGTCGGTCAGTCGGTCGGTCGGTCGGTCGGTCAGTCGGTCAGTCAGTCCGTCGGTCCGTCGGTCGGTCGGTCGGTCGGTCGGTCGGTCGGTCGGTCGGTCGGTCGGTCGGTCGGTCGGTCGGTCGGTCGGTCAGTCGGTCAGTCAGTCCGTAGGTCAGTCGGTCAGTTGGTCAGTCAGTCGGTCGGTCGGTCGGTCGTTCGGTCGGTCGTTCGGTCGGTCGGTCGGTCAGTCGTTCGGTCGGTCGGTCGGTCAGTCGGTCAGTCGGTCAGTCAGTCCGTCGGTCCGTCGGTCGGTCGGTCGGTCGCTCAGTTGGTCGGTCAGTCGGTCAGTCGGTCAGTCAGTCCGTCGGTCGGTCGGTCGGTAGGTTGTTCGGTCGGTCGTTCGGTCGGTCGGTCGGTCAGTCGGTCAGTCGGTCAGTCAGTCCGTCGGTCGGTCGGTCGGTCGGTTGTTCGGTCGGTCGTTCGGTCGGTCGGTCGGTCAGTCGGTCAGTCGGTCAGTCAGTCCGTCGGTCGGTCGATCGGTCGGTCGGTCGGCCGGTCGGTCGGTCAGTCGGTCGGTCGGTCGGTCGGTCGGTCGGTCGGTCGGTCGGTCGGCCGGTCGGTCGGTCAGTCGGTCAGTCGGTCAGTCGGTCAGTCAGTCCGTCGGTCGGTCGGTCGGTCGGTCGGTCAGTCAGTCCGTCGGACGGTCGGTCGGTCGGTCGTTCGGTCGGTCAGTCGGTCAGTCAGTCGGCCAGTCGGTCAGTCCGTCAGTCAGTCCGTCTGTCGGTCGGTCGGTCGGTCAGTCGGTCGGTCAGTCGGTCAGTCGATCAGTCAGTCCGTCGGTCGGTCGGTCGGTCGGTCGGCCGGTCGGTCGGACAGTCGGTCAGTCGGTCAGTCGGTCAGTCGGTCAGTCGGTCAGTCAGTCCGTCGGTCGGTCGGTCGGTCAGTCGGTCAGTCGGTCGGTCGGTCGGTCGGTCGGTCGGTCGGTCAGTCGGTCAGTCGGTCAGTCGGTCAGACAGTCCGTCGGTCGGTTGGTCGTTCGGTCGGTCGGTCGGTCGGACGGTCGGTCGGTCGGTCGGTCGGTCGGTCGGTCGGTCAGTCGTTCAGTCGGTCAGTCAGTCCGTCGGTCGGTCGGTCGTTCGGTCGGTCGGTCGGTCGGTCGGTCGGTCCGTCGGTCGGTCTGTCGGTCGGTCGGTCGGTCGGTCGTTCGGTCGGTCGGTCGGTCGGTCGGTCGGTCGGTCGTTCAGTCGGTCAGTCGGTCAGTCGGTCGGTCCGTCGGTCAGTCGGTCGGTCGGTCGGTCGGTCAGTCGGTCAGTCAGTCCGTCGGTCCGTCGGTCGGTCGGTCGGTCGGTCGGTCGGTCGGTCGGTCGGTCGGTCGGTCGGTCGGTCGGTCAGTCGGTCAGTCAGTCCGTAGGTCAGTCGGTCAGTTGGTCAGTCAGTCGGTCGGTCGGTCGGTCGTTCGGTCGGTCGTTCGGTCGGTCGGTCGGTCAGTCGTTCGGTCGGTCGGTCGGTCAGTCGGTCAGTCGGTCAGTCAGTCCGTCGGTCCGTCGGTCGGTCGGTCGGTCGCTCAGTTGGTCGGTCAGTCGGTCAGTCGGTCAGTCAGTCCGTCGGTCGGTCGGTCGGTCGGTCGGTCGGTCGGTCGGCCGGTCGGTCGGTCAGTCGGTCAGTCGGTCAGTCGGTCAGTCAGTCCGTCGGTCCGTTGGTCGGTCGGTCGGTCGGTCGTTCGGTCGGTCGGTCAGTCGGTCAGTCAGTCCGTCGGTCGGTCGGTCGGTCAGTCCGTCAGTCGGTCAGTCAGTCCGTCGGTCGGACGGTCGGTCAGTCGGTCGGTCGGTCGGTCGGTCGGTCGGTCGGTCGGTCGGCCGGTCGGTCGGTCAGTCGGTCAGTCGGTCAGTCGGTCAGTCAGTCCGTCGGTCGGTTGGTCGTTCGGTCGGTCGGTCGGTCGGTCGGTCGGTCAGTCCGTCAGTCGGTCAGTCAGTCCGTCGGTCGGACGGTCGGTCAGTCGGTCGGTCGGTCGGTCGGTCGGTCGGCCGGTCGGTCGGTCGGTCCGTCGGTCGGTCGGTCGGTCGGTCGGTCGGTCGGTCGGTCGGTCGGTCAGTCGGTCAGTCAGTCCGTAGGTCAGTCGGTCAGTTGGTCAGTCAGTCGGTCGGTCGGTCGGTCGTTCGGTCGGTCGGTCGGTCAGTCGTTCGGTCGGTCGGTCGGTCAGTCGGTCAGTCGGTCAGTCAGTCCGTCGGTCCGTCGGTCGGTCGGTCGGTCGGTCAGTTGGTCGGTCAGTCGGTCAGTCGGTCAGTCAGTCCGTCGGTCGGTCGGTCGGTCGGTCGGTTGTTCGGTCGGTCGTTCGGTCGGTCGGTCGGTCAGTCGGTCAGTCGGTCAGTCAGTCCGTCGGTCGGTCGATCGGTCGGTCGGTCGGCCGGTCGGTCGGTCAGTCGGTCGGTCGGTCGGTCGGTCGGTCGGTCGGTCGGTCGGTCGGTCGGCCGGTCGGTCGGTCAGTCGGTCAGTCGGTCAGTCGGTCAGTCAGTCCGTCGGTCGGTCGGTCGGTCGGTCGGTCGGTCGGTCGGTCGGTCGGTCGGTCGGTCGGTCGGTCGGTCGGTCGGTGGGTCGGTCGGTCGGTCGGTCGGTCGGTCGGTCGGTCGGTCGGTCAGTCGGTCAGTCAGTCCGTCGGTCAGTCGGTCCGT
>NW_027485438.1:7500-10000 GCF_050908995.1 Andrena cerasifolii
GGTCGGTCGGTCGTTCGGTCGGTCGTTCGGTCGGTCGGTCGGTCAGTCGTTCGGTCGGTCGGTCGGTCAGTCGGTCAGTCGGTCAGTCAGTCCGTCGGTCCGTCGGTCGGTCGGTCGGTCGCTCAGTTGGTCGGTCAGTCGGTCAGTCGGTCAGTCAGTCCGTCGGTCGGTCGGTCGGTCGGTTGTTCGGTCGGTCGGTCGGTCGGTTGTTCGGTCGGTCGTTCGGTCGGTCGGTCGGTCAGTCGGTCAGTCGGTCAGTCAGTCCGTCGGTCGGTCGGTCGGTCGGTTGTTCGGTCGGTCGTTCGGTCGGTCGGTCGGTCAGTCGGTCAGTCGGTCAGTCAGTCCGTCGGTCGGTCGATCGGTCGGTCGGTCGGCGGTCGGTCGGTCAGTCGGTCGGTCGGTCGGTCGGTCGGTCGGTCGGTCGGTCGGTCGGCCGGTCGGTCGGTCAGTCGGTCAGTCGGTCAGTCGGTCAGTCAGTCCGTCGGTCCGTTGGTCGGTCGGTCGGTCGGTCGTTCGGTCGGTCGGTCAGTCGGTCAGTCAGTCCGTCGGTCGGTCGGTCGGTCAGTCCGTCAGTCGGTCAGTCAGTCCGTCGGTCGGACGGTCGGTCAGTCGTCGGTCGGTCGGTCGGTCGGTCGGTCGGTCGGTCGGCGTCGGTCGGTCAGTCGGTCAGTCGGTCAGTCGGTCAGTCAGTCCGTCGGTCGGTTGGTCGTTCGGTCGGTCGGTCGGTCGGTCGGTCGGTCAGTCCGTCAGTCGGTCAGTCAGTCCGTCGGTCGGACGGTCGGTCAGTCGGTCGGTCGGTCGGTCGGTCGGTCGGCCGGTCGGTCGTCCGGTCCGTCGGTCGGTCGGTCGGTCGGTCGGTCGGTCGGTCGTCGGTCGGTCAGTCGGTCAGTCAGTCCGTAGGTCAGTCGGTCAGTTGGTCAGTCAGTCGGTCGGTCGGTCGGTCGGTCGGTCGTTCGGTCGGTCGGTCGGTCAGTCGTTCGGTCGGTCGGTCGGTCAGTCGGTCAGTCGGTCAGTCAGTCCGTCGGTCCGTCGGTCGGTCGGTCGGTCGGTCAGTTGGTCGGTCAGTCGGTCAGTCGGTCAGTCAGTCCGTCGGTCGGTCGGTCGGTCGGTCGGTTGTTCGGTCGGTCGTTCGGTCGGTCGGTCGGTCAGTCGGTCAGTCGGTCAGTCAGTCCGTCGGTCCGGTCGATCAGTCGGTCGGTCGGCCGGTCGGTCGGTCAGTCGGTCCGGTCGGTCGGTCGGTCGGTCGGTCGGTCGGTCGGTCGGTCGGTCGGCCGGTCGGTCGGTCAGTCGGTCAGTCGGTCAGTCGGTCGGTCAGTCCGTCGGTCGGTCGGTCGTCGGTCGTCGGTCGGTCGGTCGGTCGGTCGGTCGGTCGGTCGGTCGGTCAGTCGTCGGTCGGTGGGTCGGTCGGTCGGTCGGTCGGTCGGTCGGTCGGTCGGTCGGTCAGTCGGTCAGTCAGTCCGTCGGTCAGTCGGTCGTGGTCGGTCGGTCGGTCGGTCGTCGGTCGGTCGGTCAGTCGGTCAGTCAGTCCGTCGGTCGGTCGGTCGGTCTGTCGGTCGGTCGGTCGGTCGGTCGTTCGGTCGGTCGGTCGGTCGGTCGGTCGGTCGGTCGTTCAGTCGGTCAGTCAGTCAGTCGGTCGGTCAGTCGGTCAGTCGGTCGGTCGGTCGGTCGGTCAGTCGGTCAGTCAGTCCGTCGGTCGGTCGTCGCCGGCGTCGGTCGGTCGGTCGGTCGTCGGTCTCGGTCGGTCGGTCGGTCGGTCGGTCAGTCGGTCAGTCAGTCCGTAGGTCAGTCGGTCAGTTGGTCAGTCAGTCGGTCGGTCGGTCGGTCGTTCGGTCGGTCGTTCGGTCGGTCGGTCGGTCAGTCGTTCGGTCGGTCGGTCGGTCAGTCGGTCAGTCGGTCAGTCAGTCCGTCGGTCCGTCAGTCGGTCGGTCGGTCGCTCAGTTGGTCGGTCAGTCGGTCAGTCGGTCAGTCAGTCCGTCGGTCGGTCGGTCGGTAGGTTGTTCGGTCGGTCGTTCGGTCGGTCGGTCGGTCAGTCGGTCAGTCGGTCAGTCAGTCCGTCGGTCGGTCGGTCGGTCGGTTGTTCGGTCGGTCGTTCGGTCGGTCGGTCGGTCAGTCGGTCAGTCGGTCAGTCAGTCCGTCGGTCGGTCGATCGGTCGGTCGGTCGGTCGGTCAGTCGTTCAGTCGGTCAGTCAGTCCGTCGGTCGGTCGGTCGTTCGGTCGGTCGGTCGGTCGGTCGGTCGGTCCGTCGGTCGGTCTGTCGGTCGGTCGGTCGGTCGGTCGTTCGGTCGGTCGGTCGGTCGGTCGGTCGGTCGGTCGTTCAGTCGGTCAGTCGGTCAGTCGGTCGGTCAGTCGGTCAGTCGGTCGGTCGTTCAGTCGGTCAGTCGGTCAGTCGGTCGGTCAGTCGGTCAGTCGGTCGGTCGGTCGGTCGGTCAGTCGGTCAGTCAGTCCGTCGGTCCGTCGGTCGGTCGGTCGGTCGGTCGGTCGGTCGGTCGGTCGGTCGGTC
>NW_027485438.1:17500-30000 GCF_050908995.1 Andrena cerasifolii
TTCGGTCGGTCAGTCGGTCAGTCAGTCGGCCAGTCGGTCAGTCCGTCAGTCAGTCCGTCTGTCGGTCGGTCGGTCGGTCAGTCGGTCGGTCAGTCGGTCAGTCGATCAGTCTGTCCGTCGGTCGGTCGGTCGGTCGGTCGGCCGGTCGGTCGGACAGTCGGTCAGTCGGTCAGTCGGTCAGTCGGTCAGTCGGTCAGTCAGTCCGTCGGTCGGTCGGTCGGTCAGTCGGTCAGTCGGTCGGTCGGTCGGTCGGTCGGTCGGTCGGTCAGTCGGTCAGTCGGTCAGTCGGTCAGACAGTCCGTCGGTCGGTTGGTCGGTCGGTCGGTCGGTCGGTCGGACGGTCGGTCGGTCGGTCGGTCGGTCGGTCGGTCGGTCAGTCGTTCAGTCGGTCAGTCAGTCCGTCGGTCGGTCGGTCGTTCGGTCGGTCGGTCGGTCGGTCGGTCGGTCCGTCGGTCGGTCTGTCGGTCGGTCGGTCGGTCGGTCGTTCGGTCGGTCGGTCGGTCGGTCGGTCGGTCGGTCGTTCAGTCGGTCAGTGGGTCAGTCGGTCGGTCCGTCGGTCAGTCGGTCGGTCGGTCGGTCGGTCGGTCAGTCGGTCAGTCAGTCCGTCGGTCCGTCGGTCGGTCGGTCGGTCGGTCGGTCGGTCGGTCGGTCGGTCGGTCGGTCGGTCGGTCGGTCAGTCGGTCAGTCAGTCCGTAGGTCAGTCGGTCAGTTGGTCAGTCAGTCGGTCGGTCGGTCGGTCGTTCGGTCGGTCGTTCGGTCGGTCGGTCGGTCAGTCGTTCGGTCGGTCGGTCGGTCAGTCGGTCAGTCGGTCAGTCAGTCCGTCGGTCCGTCGGTCGGTCGGTCGGTCGCTCAGTTGGTCGGTCAGTCGGTCAGTCGGTCAGTCAGTCCGTCGGTCGGTCGGTCGGTCGGTTGTTCGGTCGGTCGGTCGTTCGGTCGGTCGGTCGGTCAGTCGGTCAGTCGGTCAGTCAGTCCGTCGGTCGGTCGGTCGGTCGGTTGTTCGGTCGGTCGTTCGGTCGGTCGGTCGGTCAGTCGGTCAGTCGGTCAGTCAGTCCGTCGGTCGGTCGATCGGTCGGTCGGTCGGCCGGTCGGTCGGTCAGTCGGTCGGTCGGTCGGTCGGTCGGTCGGTCGGTCGGTCGGTCGGCCGGTCGGTCGGTCAGTCGGTCAGTCGGTCAGTCGGTCAGTCAGTCCGTCGGTCCGTTGGTCGGTCGGTCGGTCGGTCGTTCGGTCGGTCGGTCAGTCGGTCAGTCAGTCCGTCGGTCGGTCGGTCGGTCAGTCCGTCAGTCGGTCAGTCAGTCCGTCGGTCGGACGGTCGGTCAGTCGGTCGGTCGGTCGGTCGGTCGGTCGGTCGGTCGGTCGGCCGGTCGGTCGGTCAGTCGGTCAGTCGGTCAGTCGGTCAGTCAGTCCGTCGGTCGGTTGGTCGTTCGGTCGGTCGGTCGGTCGGTCGGTCGGTCAGTCCGTCAGTCGGTCAGTCAGTCCGTCGGTCGGACGGTCGGTCAGTCGGTCGGTCGGTCGGTCGGTCGGTCGGCCGGTCGGTCGGTCGGTCCGTCGGTCGGTCGGTCGGTCAGTCGGTCAGTCAGTCCGTCGGTCGGTTGGTCGTTCGGTCGGTCGGTCGGTCGGTCGGTCGGTCAGTCCGTCAGTCGGTCAGTCAGTCCGTCGGTCGGACGGTCGGTCAGTCGGTCGGTCGGTCAGTCGGTCAGTCGATCAGTCTGTCCGTCGGTCGGTCGGTCGGTCGGTCGGCCGGTCGGTCGGACAGTCGGTCAGTCGGTCAGTCGGTCAGTCGGTCAGTCGGTCAGTCGGTCAGTCAGTCCGTCGGTCGGTCGGTCGGTCAGTCGGTCAGTCGGTCGGTCGGTCGGTCGGTCGGTCGGTCGGTCAGTCGGTCAGTCGGTCAGTCGGTCAGTCGGTCAGACAGTCCGTCGGTCGGTTGGTCGGTCGGTCGGTCGGTCGGTCGGACGGTCGGTCGGTCGGTCGGTCGGTCGGTCGGTCAGTCGTTCAGTCGGTCAGTCAGTCCGTCGGTCGGTCGGTCGTTCGGTCGGTCGGTCGGTCGGTCGGTCGGTCCGTCGGTCGGTCTGTCGGTCGGTCGGTCGGTCGGTCGTTCGGTCGGTCGGTCGGTCGGTCGGTCGGTCGGTCGTTCAGTCGGTCAGTGGGTCAGTCGGTCGGTCCGTCGGTCAGTCGGTCGGTCGGTCGGTCGGTCAGTCGGTCAGTCAGTCCGTCGGTCCGTCGGTCGGTCGGTCGGTCGGTCGGTCGGTCGGTCGGTCGGTCGGTCGGTCGGTCGGTCGGTCAGTCGGTCGGTCAGTCCGTAGGTCAGTCGGTCAGTTGGTCAGTCAGTCGGTCGGTCGGTCGGTCGTTCGGTCGGTCGTTCGGTCGGTCGGTCGGTCAGTCGTTCGGTCGGTCGGTCGGTCAGTCGGTCAGTCGGTCAGTCAGTCCGTCGGTCCGTCGGTCGGTCGGTCGGTCGCTCAGTTGGTCGGTCAGTCGGTCAGTCGGTCAGTCAGTCCGTCGGTCGGTCGGTCGGTCGGTTGTTCGGTCGGTCGTTCGGTCGGTCGGTCGGTCAGTCGGTCAGTCGGTCAGTCAGTCCGTCGGTCGGTCGGTCGGTCGGTTGTTCGGTCGGTCGTTCGGTCGGTCGGTCGGTCAGTCGGTCAGTCGGTCAGTCAGTCCGTCGGTCGGTCGATCGGTCGGTCGGTCGGCCGGTCGGTCGGTCAGTCGGTCGGTCGGTCGGTCGGTCGGTCGGTCGGTCGGTCGGTCGGTCGGTCGGCCGGTCGGTCGGTCAGTCGGTCAGTCGGTCAGTCGGTCAGTCAGTCCGTCGGTCCGTTGGTCGGTCGGTCGGTCGGTCGTTCGGTCGGTCGGTCAGTCGGTCAGTCAGTCCGTCGGTCGGTCGGTCGGTCAGTCCGTCAGTCGGTCAGTCAGTCCGTCGGTCGGACGGTCGGTCAGTCGGTCGGTCGGTCGGTCGGTCGGTCGGTCGGTCGGTCGGCCGGTCGGTCGGTCAGTCGGTCAGTCGGTCAGTCGGTCAGTCAGTCCGTCGGTCGGTTGGTCGTTCGGTCGGTCGGTCGGTCGGTCGGTCGGTCAGTCCGTCAGTCGGTCAGTCAGTCCGTCGGTCGGACGGTCGGTCAGTCGGTCGGTCGGGTCGGGTCGGTCGGCGCGGTCGGTCCGTCGTCGGTCGGTCGGTCGGTCGGTCGGTCGGTCGGTCGGTCGGTCGGTCGTTCGTCGGTCGGTCAGTCGCGGTCGGTCAGTCGGTCAGTCAGTCCGTAGGTCAGTCGGTCAGTTGGTCAGTCAGTCGGTCGGTCGGTCGGTCGTTCGGTCGGTCGTTCGGTCGGTCGGTCGGTCAGTCGTTCGGTCGGTCGGTCGGTCAGTCGGTCAGTCGGTCAGTCAGTCCGTCGGTCCGTCGGTCGGTCGGTCGGTCGGTCAGTTGGTCGGTCAGTCGGTCAGTCGGTCAGTCAGTCCGTCGGTCGGTCGGTCGGTCGGTTGTTCGGTCGGTCGTTCGGTCGGTCGGTCGGTCAGTCGGTCAGTCGGTCAGTCAGTCCGTCGGTCGGTCGATCGGTCGGTCGGTCGGCCGGTCGGTCGGTCAGTCGGTCGGTCGGTCGGTCGGTCGGTCGGTCGGTCGGTCGGTCGGTCGGCCGGTCGGTCGGTCAGTCGGTCAGTCGGTCAGTCGGTCAGTCAGTCCGTCGGTCGGTCGGTCGGTCGGTCGGTCGGTCGGTCGGTCGGTCGGTCGGTCGGTCGGTCGGTCGGTGGGTCGGTCGGTCGGTCGGTCGGTCGGTCGGTCGGTCGGTCAGTCGGTCAGTCAGTCCGTCGGTCAGTCGGTCCGTTGGTCGGTCGGTCGGTCGGTCGGTCGGTCGGTCGGTCAGTCGGTCAGTCAGTCCGTCGGTCGGTCGGTCGGTCAGTCCGTCAGTCGGTCAGTCAGTCCGTCGGTCGGTCGGTCGGTCGGTCGGTCGGTCGGTCGGTCGGTCGGTCGGTCGGTCGGTCGGTCGGTCGGTCGGTCGGTCGGTGGGTCGGTCGGTCGGTCGGTCGGTCGGTCGGTCGGTCGGTCGGTCAGTCGGTCAGTCAGTCCGTCGGTCAGTCGGTCCGTTGGTCGGTCGGTCGGTCGGTCGGTCGGTCGGTCGGTCGGTCAGTCGGTCAGTCGATCAGTCGGTCAGTCAGTCCGTCGGTCGGTTGGTCGTTCGGTCGGTCGGTCGGTCGGTCGGTCGGTCGGTCAGTCCGTCAGTCGGTCAGTCAGTCCGTCGGTCGGACGGTCGGTCAGTCGGTCGGTCGGTCGGTCGGTCGGTCGGCCGGTCGGTCGGTCAGTCGGTCAGTCGGTCAGTCGGTCAGTCAGTCCGTCGGTCGGTCGGTCGGTCGGTCGGTCGGTCGGTCGGTCGGTCGGTCGGTCGGTCGGTCGGTCGGTCGGTCGGTCGGTCGGTCGGTCAGTCGGTCAGTCAGTCCGTCGGTCGGTCGGTCGGTCAGTCGGTCAGTCAGTCCGTCGGTCGGTCGGTCGGTCAGTCCGTCAGTCGGTCAGTCAGTCCGTCGGTCGGTCGGTCGGTCGGTCGGTCGGTCGGTCGGTCGGTCGGTCGGTCGGTCGGTCGGTCGGTCGGTCGGTCGGTCGGTCGGTCGGTCGGTCGGTCAGTCGTTCAGTCGGTCAGTCAGTCCGTCGGTCGGTCGGTCGTTCGGTCGGTCGGTCGGTCGGTCGGTCGGTCCGTCGGTCGGTCTGTCGGTCGGTCGGTCGGTCGGTCGTTCGGTCGGTCGGTCGGTCGGTCGGTCGGTCGGTCGTTCAGTCGGTCAGTCGGTCAGTCGGTCGGTCCGTCGGTCAGTCGGTCGGTCGGTCGGTCGGTCAGTCGGTCAGTCAGTCCGTCGGTCCGTCGGTCGGTCGGTCGGTCGGTCGGTCGGTCAGTCGGTCAGTCAGTCCGTAGGTCAGTCGGTCAGTTGGTCAGTCAGTCGGTCGGTCGGTCGGTCGGTCGGTCGGTCAGTCGTTCGGTCGGTAGGTCGGTCAGTCGGTCAGTCGGTCAGTCAGTCCGTCGGTCCGTCGGTCGGTCGGTCGGTCGCTCAGTTGGTCGGTCAGTCGGTCAGTCGGTCAGTCAGTCCGTCGGTCGGTCGGTCGGTAGGTTGTTCGGTCGGTCGTTCGGTCGGTCGGTCGGTCAGTCGGTCAGTCGGTCAGTCCGTCGGTCGGTCGGTCGGTCGGTTGTTCGGTCGGTCGTTCGGTCGGTCGGTCAGTCGGTCAGTCAGTCCGTCGGTCGGTCGGTCGGTCGATCGGTCGGTCGGTCGGCCGGTCGGTCGGTCAGTCGGTCGGTCGGTCGGTCGGTCGGTCGGTCGGTCGGTCGGTCGGCCGGTCGGTCGGTCAGTCGGTCAGTCGGTCAGTCGGTCAGTCAGTCCGTCGGTCGGTCGGTCGGTCGGTCGGTCAGTCAGTCCGTCGGACGGTCGGTCGGTCGGTCGTTCGGTCGGTCAGTCGGTCAGTCAGTCGGCCAGTCGGTCAGTCCGTCAGTCAGTCCGTCTGTCGGTCGGTCGGTCGGTCAGTCGGTCGGTCAGTCGGTCAGTCGATCAGTCTGTCCGTCGGTCGGTCGGTCGGTCGGCCGGCCGGTCGGTCGGACAGTCGGTCAGTCGGTCAGTCGGTCAGTCGGTCAGTCGGTCAGTCAGTCCGTCGGTCGGTCGGTCGGTCAGTCGGTCAGTCGGTCGGTCGGTCGGTCGGTCGGTCGGTCGGTCAGTCGGTCAGTCGGTCAGTCGGTCAGACAGTCCGTCGGTCGGTTGGTCGGTCGGTCGGTCGGTCGGTCGGACGGTCGGTCGGTCGGTCGGTCGGTCGGTCGGTCGGTCAGTCGTTCAGTCGGTCAGTCAGTCCGTCGGTCGGTCGGTCGTTCGGTCGGTCGGTCGGTCGGTCGGTCGGTCCGTCGGTCGGTCTGTCGGTCGGTCGGTCGGTCGGTCGTTCGGTCGGTCGGTCGGTCGGTCGGTCGGTCGGTCGTTCAGTCGGTCAGTCGGTCAGTCGGTCGGTCCGTCGGTCAGTCGGTCGGTCGGTCGGTCGGTCGGTCAGTCGGTCAGTCAGTCCGTCGGTCCGTCGGTCGGTCGGTCGGTCGGTCGGTCGGTCGGTCGGTCGGTCGGTCGGTCGGTCGGTCGGTCAGTCGGTCAGTCAGTCCGTAGGTCAGTCGGTCAGTTGGTCAGTCAGTCGGTCGGTCGGTCGGTCGTTCGGTCGGTCGTTCGGTCGGTCGGTCGGTCAGTCGTTCGGTCGGTCGGTCGGTCAGTCGGTCAGTCGGTCAGTCAGTCCGTCGGTCCGTCGGTCGGTCGGTCGGTCGCTCAGTTGGTCGGTCAGTCGGTCAGTCGGTCAGTCAGTCCGTCGGTCGGTCGGTCGGTCGGTTGTTCGGTCGGTCGTTCGGTCGGTCGGTCGGTCAGTCGGTCAGTCGGTCAGTCAGTCCGTCGGTCGGTCGGTCGGTCGGTTGTTCGGTCGGTCGTTCGGTCGGTCGGTCGGTCAGTCGGTCAGTCGGTCAGTCAGTCCGTCGGTCGGTCGATCGGTCGGTCGGTCGGCCGGTCGGTCGGTCAGTCGGTCGGTCGGTCGGTCGGTCGGTCGGTCGGTCGGTCGGTCGGCCGGTCGGTCGGTCAGTCGGTCAGTCGGTCAGTCGGTCAGTCAGTCCGTCGGTCCGTTGGTCGGTCGGTCGGTCGGTCGTTCGGTCGGTCGGTCAGTCGGTCAGTCAGTCCGTCGGTCGGTCGGTCGGTCAGTCCGTCAGTCGGTCAGTCAGTCCGTCGGTCGGACGGTCGGTCAGTCGGTCGGTCGGTCGGTCGGTCGGTCGGTCGGTCGGTCGGCCGGTCGGTCGGTCAGTCGGTCAGTCGGTCAGTCGGTCAGTCAGTCCGTCGGTCGGTTGGTCGTTCGGTCGGTCGGTCGGTCGGTCGGTCGGTCAGTCCGTCAGTCGGTCAGTCAGTCCGTCGGTCGGACGGTCGGTCAGTCGGTCGGTCGGTCGGTCGGTCGGTCGGCCGGTCGGTCGGTCGGTCCGTCGGTCGGTCGGTCGGTCGGTCGGTCGGTCGGTCAGTCGGTCAGTCAGTCCGTAGGTCAGTCGGTCAGTTGGTCAGTCAGTCGGTCGGTCGGTCGGTCGTTCGGTCGGTCGTTCGGTCGGTCGGTCGGTCAGTCGTTCGGTCGGTCGGTCGGTCAGTCGGTCAGTCGGTCAGTCAGTCCGTCGGTCCGTCGGTCGGTCGGTCGGTCGGTCAGTTGGTCGGTCAGTCGGTCAGTCGGTCAGTCAGTCCGTCGGTCGGTCGGTCGGTCGGTTGTTCGGTCGGTCGTTCGGTCGGTCGGTCGGTCAGTCGGTCAGTCGGTCAGTCAGTCCGTCGGTCGGTCGATCGGTCGGTCGGTCGGCCGGTCGGTCGGTCAGTCGGTCGGTCGGTCGGTCGGTCGGTCGGTCGGTCGGTCGGTCGGTCGGCCGGTCGGTCGGTCAGTCGGTCAGTCGGTCAGTCGGTCAGTCAGTCCGTCGGTCGGTCGGTCGGTCGGTCGGTCGGTCGGTCGGTCGGTCGGTCGGTCGGTCGGTCGGTCGGTCGGTCGGTCGGTCGGTGGGTCGGTCGGTCGGTCGGTCGGTCGGTCGGTCGGTCGGTCGGTCAGTCGGTCAGTCAGTCCGTCGGTCAGTCGGTCCGTTGGTCGGTCGGTCGGTCGGTCGGTCGGTCGGTCGGTCAGTCGGTCAGTCAGTCCGTCGGTCGGTCGGTCGGTCAGTCCGTCAGTCGGTCAGTCAGTCCGTCGGTCGGTCGGTCGGTCGGTCGGTCGGTCGGTCGGTCGGTCGGTCGGTAGGTCGGTCGGTCGGTCGGTCGGTCGGTCGGTGGGTCGGTCGGTCGGTCGGTCGGTCGGTCGGTCGGTCGGTCGGTCAGTCGGTCAGTCAGTCCGTCGGTCAGTCGGTCCGTTGGTCGGTCGGTCGGTCGGTCGGTCGGTCGGTCGGTCGGTCAGTCGGTCAGTCGATCAGTCGGTCAGTCAGTCCGTCGGTCGGTTGGTCGTTCGGTCGGTCGGTCGGTCGGTCGGTCGGTCGGTCAGTCCGTCAGTCGGTCAGTCAGTCCGTCGGTCGGACGGTCGGTCAGTCGGTCGGTCGGTCGGTCGGTCGGTCGGCCGGTCGGTCGGTCAGTCGGTCAGTCGGTCAGTCGGTCAGTCAGTCCGTCGGTCGGTCGGTCGGTCGGTCGGTCGGTCGGTCGGTCGGTCGGTCGGTCGGTCGGTCGGTCGGTCGGTCGGTCGGTCGGTCGGTCGGTCGGTCAGTCAGTCCGTCGGTCAGTCGGTCAGTCGGTCAGTCGGTCAGTCAGTCCGTCGGTCGGTCGGTCGGTCGGTCGGTCGGTCGGTCGGTCGGTCGGTCGGTCGGTCGGTCGGTCGGTCGGTCGATGGGTCGGTCGGTCGGTCGGTCGGTCGGTCGGTCGGTCAGTCCGTCAGTCGGTCAGTCAGTCCGTCGGTCGGACGGTCGGTCAGTCGGTCGGTCGGTCGGTCGGCCGGTCGGTCGGTCAGTCGGTCAGTCGGTCAGTCGGTCAGTCAGTCCGTCGGTCGGTCGGTCGGTCGGTCGGTCGGTCGGTCGGTCGGTCGGTCGGTCGGTCGGCCGGTCGGTCGGTCAGTCGGTCAGTCGGTCAGTCGGTCAGTCAGTCCGTCGGTCGGTCGGTCGGTCGGTCGGTCGGTCGGTCGGTCGGTCGGTCGGTCGGTCGGTCGGTCGGTCGGTCGGTCGGTCGGTCGGTCGGTCGGTCGGTCGGTCGGTCGGTCGGTGGGTCGGTCGGTCGGTCGGTCGGTCGGTCGGTCGGTCGGTCGGTCGGTCGGTCAGTCAGTCCGTCGGTCAGTCAGTCCGTCGGTCGGTCGGTCGGTCGGTCGGTCGGTCGGTCAGTCAGTCCGTCGGTCGGTCGGTCGGTCGGTTGTTCGGTCGGTCGTTCGGTCGGTCGGTCGATCAGTCGGTCAGTCGGTCAGTCAGTCCGTCGGTCGGTCGATCGGTCGGTCGGTCGGCCGGTCGGTCGGTCGGTCGGTCGGTCGGTCGGTCGGTCGGTCGGCCGGTCGGTCGGTCAGTCGGTCAGTCGGTCAGTCAGTCCGTCGGTCGGTCGGTCGGTCGGTCGGTCGGTCGGTCGGTCGGTCGGTCGGTCGGTCGGTCGGTCGGTCGGTCGGTCGGTCGGTCGGTCGGTCGGTGGGTCGGTCGGTCGGTCGGTCGGTCGGTCGGTCGGTCGGTCAGTCGGTCAGTCAGTCCGTCGGTCGGTCGGTCCGTTGGTCGGTCAGTCAGTCCGTCGGTCGGTCGGTCGGTCAGTCCGTCAGTCGGTCAGTCAGTCCGTCGGTCGGACGGTCGGTCAGTCGGTCGGTCGGTCGGTCGGTCGGTCGGTCGGTCGGTCGGCCGGTCGGTCGGTCAGTCGGTCAGTCGATCAGTCGGTCAGTCAGTCCGTCGGTCGGTTGGTCGTTCGGTCGGTCAGTCGGTCAGTCGATCAGTCAGTCCGTCGGTCGGTCGGTCGGTCGGTCGGTCGGTCGGTCGGTCGGTCGGCCGGTCGGTCGGTCAGTCGGTCGGTCGGTCGGTCGGCCGGTCGGTCGGTCAGTCGGTCAGTCGGTCAGTCGGTCAGTCAGTCCGTCGGTCCGTTGGTCGGTCGGTCGGTCGGTCGTTCGGTCGGTCGGTCAGTCGGGTCAGTCAGTCCGTCGGTCGGTCGGTCGGTCAGTCCGTCAGTCGGTCAGTCAGTCCGTCGGTCGGACGGTCGGTCAGTCGGTCGGTCGGTCGGTCGGTCGGTCGGCCGGTCGGTCGGTCGGTCCGTCGGTCGGTCGGTCGGTCGGTCGGTCGGTCGGTCAGTCGGTCAGTCAGTCCGTAGGTCAGTCGGTCAGTTGGTCAGTCAGTCGGTCGGTCGGTCGGTCGTTCGGTCGGTCGTTCGGTCGGTCGGTCGGTCAGTCGTTCGGTCGGTCGGTCGGTCAGTCGGTCAGTCGGTCAGTCAGTCCGTCGGTCCGTCGGTCGGTCGGTCGGTCGGTCAGTTGGTCGGTCAGTCGGTCAGTCGGTCAGTCAGTCCGTCGGTCGGTCGGTCGGTCGGTTGTTCGGTCGGTCGTTCGGTCGGTCGGTCGGTCAGTCGGTCAGTCGGTCAGTCAGTCCGTCGGTCGGTCGATCGGTCGGTCGGTCGGCCGGTCGGTCGGTCAGTCGGTCGGTCGGTCGGTCGGTCGGTCGGTCGGTCGGTCGGTCGGTCGCCCGGTCGGTCGGTCAGTCGGTCAGTCGGTCAGTCGGTCAGTCAGTCCGTCGGTCGGTCGGTCGGTCGGTCGGTCGGTCGGTCGGTCGGTCGGTCGGTCGGTCGGTCGGTCGGTCGGTCGGTCGGTCGTGGGTCGGTCGGTCGGTCGGTCGGTCGGTCGGTCGGTCGGTCGGTCGGTCAGTCGGTCAGTCAGTCCGTCGGTCAGTCGGTCCGTTGGTCGGTCAGTCGGTCGGTCGGTCGGTCGGTCGGTCAGTCGGTCAGTCAGTCCGTCGGTCGGTCGGTCGGTCAGTCCGTCAGTCGGTCAGTCAGTCCGTCGGTCGGTCGGTCGGTCGGTCGGTCGGTCGGTCGGTCGGTCGGTCGGTCGGTCGGTCGGTCGGTCGGTCGGTCGGTCGGTGGGTCGGTCGGTCGGTCGGTCGGTCGGTCGGTCGGTCGGTCGGTCAGTCGGTCAGTCAGTCCGTCGGTCAGTCGGTCCGTTGGTCGGTCGGTCGGTCGGTCGGTCGGTCGGTCGGTCGGTCAGTCGGTCAGTCGATCAGTCGGTCAGTCAGTCCGTCGGTCGGTTGGTCGTTCGGTCGGTCGGTCGGTCGGTCGGTCGGTCGGTCAGTCCGTCAGTCGGTCAGTCAGTCCGTCGGTCGGACGGTCGGTCAGTCGGTCGGTCGGTCGGTCGGTCGGTCGGCCGGTCGGTCGGTCAGTCGGTCAGTCGGTCAGTCGGTCAGTCAGTCCGTCGCGTCGGTCGGTCGGTCGGTCGGTCGGTCGGTCGGTCGGTCGGTCGGTCGGTCGGTCAGTCAGTCCGTCGGTCAGTCGGTCAGTCGGTCAGTCGGTCAGTCAGTCCGTCGGTCGGTCGGTCGGTCGGTCGGTCGGTCGGTCGGTCGGTCGGTCGGTCGGTCGGTCGGTCGGTCGGTCGATGGGTCGGTCGGTCGGTCGGTCGGTCGGTCGGTCGGTCAGTCCGTCAGTCGGTCAGTCAGTCCGTCGGTCGGACGGTCGGTCAGTCGGTCGGTCGGTCGGTCGGCCGGTCGGTCGGTCAGTCGGTCAGTCGGTCAGTCGGTCAGTCAGTCCGTCGGTCGGTCGGTCGTCGGTCGGTCGGTCGGTCGGTCGGTCGGTCGGTCGGTCGGTCGGCCGGTCGGTCGGTCAGTCGGTCAGTCGGTCAGTCGGTCAGTCAGTCCGTCGGTCGGTCGGTCGGTCGGTCGGTCGGTCGGTCGGTCGGTCGGTCGGTCGGTCGGTCGGTCGGTCGGTCGGTCGGTCGGTCGGTGGGTCGGTCGGTCGGTCGGTCGGTCGGTCGGTCGGTCGGTCGGTCGGTCGGTCAGTCAGTCCGTCGGTCAGTCAGTCCGTCGGTCGGTCGGTCGGTCGGTCGGTCGGTCGGTCAGTCAGTCCGTCGGTCGGTCGGTCGGTCGGTTGTTCGGTCGGTCGTTCGGTCGGTCGGTCGATCAGTCGGTCAGTCGGTCAGTCACTCCGTCGGTCGGTCGATCGGTCGGTCGGTCGGGCCGGTCGGTCGGTCGGTCGGTCGGTCGGTCGGTCGGTCGGTCGGCCGGTCGGTCGGTCAGTCGGTCAGTCGGTCAGTCAGTCCGTCGTCGGTCGGTCGGTCAGTCTGTCGGTCGGTCGGTCGGTCGGTCGGTCGGTCGGTCGGCCGGTCGGTCGGTCAGTCGGTCAGTCGATCAGTCGGTCAGTCAGTCCGTCGGTCGGTTGGTCGTTCGGTCGGTCAGTCGGTCAGTCGATCAGTCAGTCCGTCGGTCGGTCGGTCGGTCGGTCGGTCGGTCGGTCGGTCGGTCGGCCGGTCGGTCGGTCAGTCGGTCAGTCAGTACGTCGGTCGGTCGGTCGGTCGGTCGGTCGGTCGGTCGGTCGGTCAGTCGGTCGGTCGGTCGGTCGGTCGGTCGGCCGGTCGGTCGGTCAGTCGGTCAGTCGGTCAGTCGGTCAGTCAGTCCGTCGGTCGGTCGGTCGGTCGGTCGGTCGGTCGGTCGGTCGGTCGGTCGGTCGGTCGGTCGGTCGGTCGGTCGGTCGGTCGGTCGGTCGGTCAGTCAGTCCGTCGGTCAGTCGGTCAGTCGGTCAGTCGGTCAGTCAGTCCGTCGGTCGGTCGGTCGGTCGGCGGTCGGTCGGTCGGTCGGTCCGTCGGTCGGTCGGTCGGTCGGTCGGTCGATGGGTCGGTCGGTCGGTCGGTCGGTCGGTCGGTCGGTCAGTCCGTCAGTCGGTCAGTCAGTCCGTCGGTCGGACGGTCGGTCAGTCGGTCGGTCGGTCGGTCGGCCGGTCGGTCGGTCAGTCGGTCAGTCGGTCAGTCGGTCAGTCAGTCCGTCGGTCGGTCGGTCGGTCGGTCGGTCGGTCGGTCGGTCGGTCGGTCGGTCGGTCGGCCGGTCGGTCGGTCAGTCGGTCAGTCGGTCAGTCGGTCAGTCAGTCCGTCGGTCGGTCGGTCGGTCGGTCGGTCGGTCGGT
>NW_027485438.1:35000-38131 GCF_050908995.1 Andrena cerasifolii
GTCGGTCAGTCGGTCGGTCGGTCGGTCGGTCGGTCGGTCGGTCGGCCGGTCGGTCGGTCAGTCGGTCAGTCGATCAGTCGGTCAGTCAGTCCGTCGGTCGGTTGGTCGTTCGGTCGGTCAGTCGGTCAGTCGATCAGTCAGTCCGTCGGTCGGTCGGTCGGTCGGTCGGTCGGTCGGTCGGTCGGTCGGGCCGGTCGGTCGGTCAGTCGGTCAGTCAGTACGTCGGTCGGTCGGTCGGTCGGTCGGTCGGTCGGTCGGTCGGTCAGTCGGTCGGTCGGTCGGTCGGTCGGTCGGCCGGTCGGTCGGTCAGTCGGTCAGTCGGTCAGTCGGTCAGTCAGTCCGTCGGTCGGTCGGTCGGTCGGTCGGTCGGTCGGTCGGTCTCGGTCGGTCGGTCGGTCGGTCGGTCGGTCGGTCGGTCGGTCGGTCGGTCAGTCAGTCCGTCGGTCAGTCGGTCAGTCGGTCAGTCGGTCAGTCAGTCCGTCGGTCGGTCGGTCGGTCGGTCGGTCGGTCGGTCGGTCGGTCGGTCGGTCGGTCGGTCGGTCGGTCGATGGGTCGGTCGGTCGGTCGGTCGGTCGTCGGTCGGTCAGTCCGTCAGTCGGTCAGTCAGTCCGTCGGTCGGACGGTCGGTCAGTCCGGTCGGTCGGTCGGTCGGCCGGTCGGTCGGTCAGTCGGTCAGTCGGTCAGTCAGTCCGTCGGTCGGTCGGTCGGTCGGTCGGTCGGTCGGTCGGTCGGTCGGTCGGTCGGTCGGCCGGTCGGTCGGTCAGTCGGTCAGTCGGTCAGTCGGTCAGTCAGTCCGTCGGTCGGTCGGTCGGTCGGTCGGTCGGTCAGTCAGTCCGTCGGTCGGTCGGTCGGTCGGTTGTTCGGTCGGTCGTTCGGTCGGTCGGTCGATCAGTCGGTCAGTCGGTCAGTCAGTCCGTCGGTCGGTCGATCGGTCGGTCGGTCGGCCGGTCGGTCGGTCGGTCGGTCGGTCGGTCGGTCGGTCGGTCGGCCGGTCGGTCGGTCAGTCGGTCAGTCGGTCAGTCAGTCCGTCGGTCGGTCGGTCGGTCGGTCGGTCGGTCGGTCGGTCGGTCGGTCGGTCGGTCGGTCGGTCGGTCGGTCGGTCGGTCGGTGGGTCGGTCGGTCGGTCGGTCGGTCGGTCGGTCGGTCGGTCAGTCGGTCAGTCAGTCCGTCGGTCGGTCGGTCCGTTGGTCGGTCAGTCAGTCCGTCGGTCGGTCGGTCGGTCAGTCCGTCAGTCGGTCAGTCAGTCCGTCGGTCGGACGGTCGGTCAGTCGGTCGGTCGGTCGGTCGGTCGGTCGGTCGGTCGGTCGGCCGGTCGGTCGGTCAGTCGGTCAGTCGATCAGTCGGTCAGTCAGTCCGTCGGTCGGTTGGTCGTTCGGTCGGTCAGTCGGTCAGTCGATCAGTCAGTCCGTCGGTCGGTCGGTCGGTCGGTCGGTCGGTCGGTCGGTCGGTCGGCCGGTCGGTCGGTCAGTCGGTCAGTCAGTACGTCGGTCGGTCGGTCGGTCGGTCGGTCGGTCGGTCGGTCGGTCGGTCGGTCGGTCGGTCGGTCGGTCGGTCGGTCGGTCGGTCGGTCGGTCGGTCGTCGGTCGGTCAGTCAGTCCGTCGGTCAGTCGGTCAGTTGGTCGGTCAGTCGGTCAGTCGGTCAGTCAGTCCGTCGGTCGGTCAGTCGGTCAGTCAGTCCGTCGGTCGGTCGGTCGGTCAGTCCGTCAGTCGGTCAGTCAGTCCGTCGGTCGGACGGTCGGTCAGTCGGTCGGTCGGTCGGTCGGTCGGTCGGTCGGTCGGTCGGCCGGTCGGTCGGTCAGTCGGTCAGTCGGTCAGTCGGTCAGTCAGTCCGTCGGTCGGTTGGTCGTTCGGTCGGTCGGTCGGTCGGTCGGTCGGTCGGTCAGTCCGTCAGTCGGTCAGTCAGTCCGTCGGTCGGACGGTCGGTCGGTCGGTCGGTCGGTCAGTCGGTCGGTCGGTCGGTCGTTCGGTCGGTCGTTCGGTCGGTCGGTCGCTCAGTCGGTCAGTCGATCAGTCAGTCCGTCGGTCGGTCGGTCGGTCAGTCGGTCAGTCAGTCGGTCAGTCGGTCAGTCGGTCAGTCAGTCCGTCGGTCGGTCGGTCGGTCGGTCAGTCGGTCGGTCAGTCGGTCAGTCGATCTGTCAGTCCGTCGGTCGGTCGGTCGGTCGGCCGATTGGTCGGTCAGTCGGTCAGTCAGTCCGTCGGTCGGTCGGTCGGTCGGTCGGTCGGTCGGTCGGTCGGTCGGTCGGTCGGTCGGTCGGTCGGTCAGTCGGTCGGTCGGTCGGTCGGTCGGTCGTTCGGTCGGTCGGTCGCTCAGTCGGTCAGTCGATCAGTCAGTCCGTCGTGGTCGGTCGGTCGGTCAGTCGGTCAGTCAGTCGGTCAGTCAGTCCGTCGGTCGGTCGGTCCGGTCGGTCGGTCGGTCGGTCGGTCGGTCGGTCGGTCGGTCGGTCGGTCGGTCAGTCGGTCGGTCAGTCGGTCAGTCGGTCAGTCGGTCAGTCAGTCCGTCGGTCGGTCGGTCGGTCGATCGGTCGGTCAGTCGGTCAGTCAGTCCGTCGGACGGTCGGTCGGTCGGTCGTTCGGTCGGTCGTTCGGTCGGTCGGTCGGACAGTCGGTCAGTCGATCAGTCAGTCCGTCGGTCGGTCGGTCGGTCGGTCGGTCAGTCGGTCAGTCGATCAGTCAGTCCGTCGGTCGGTCGCGGTCGGTCGGTCGGTCGGTCGTCGGTCGGTCGGTGGTTCGTCGGTCGGTCGGTCGGTCGGTCGGTCGGTCGGTCGGTCGGTCGGTCGGTCGGTCGGTCGGTCAGTCAGTCCGTCGGTCAGTCGGTCAGTTGGTCGGTCAGTCGGTCAGTCGGTCAGTCAGTCCGTCGGTCGGTCAGTCGGTCAGTCAGTCCGTCGGTCGGTCGGTCGGTCAGTCCGTCAGTCGGTCAGTCAGTCCGTCGGTCGGACGGTCGGTCAGTCGGTCGGTCGGTCGGTCGGTCGGTCGGTCGGTCGGTCGGCCGGTCGGTCGGTCAGTCGGTCAGTCGGTCAGTCGGTCAGTCAGTCCGTCGGTCGGTTGGTCGTTCGGTCGGTCGGTCGGTCGGTCGGTCGGTCGGTCAGTCCGTCAGTCGGTCAGTCAGTCCGTCGGTCGGACGGTCGGTCGGT
>NW_027485439.1:0-38117 GCF_050908995.1 Andrena cerasifolii
CATGTTGTCCTGTTACAACGCTCAATTTTGTTTATTCCCGAAATTTTCGGCAGATTTTGGCCAATATATCAGGAGAAAATGAAGTGGAAAGAGGTATACTAAATTTCAGCTTCAAAGGCATCGCCTTAAAGTTGTAAATAAGAGGCGCAGGTCTTTCAGGAGGCGTTCGAAAATTCTGCGTGTCTTCGTTAAACAGTCACTGTCTCGAAATATCTGCGCCACTTCACGCTCTTTGATTTGCTCTCCGCAGACGTTACTTTGTTCCATCTCTTTCAACGGCATGTTCTCCTATTACAAAGCCCAATTTTGTGCATTCTGAAAATTTTCGCCAGATTTTGGCCAATATATCATGAGAACATGAAGTGGAAAGAGGTATACTAAATTTCAGCTTCAAAGGGATCGCCTTAAAGTTGCAAATAAGAGGCGCAGGTCTTTCAAGAGGCGTTCGAAAATTCTGCGTCTCTTCGTTAAACAGCCACTGTCTCGAAACATCTGCGCCTCTTCCCGCTCTTTGATTTGCTCTCCGGAGACGTTACTTTGTTCCATCTCTTTCGACGGCATGTTCTCCTATTACAAAGCCCAATTTTGTGCATTCTGAAAATTTTCGCCAGATTTTGGCCAATATATCATGAGAACATGAAGTGGAAAGAGGTATACTAAATTTCAGCTTCAAAGGCATCGCCTTAAAGTTGCAAATAAGAGGCGCAGGTCTTTCAGGAGGCGTTCGAAAATTCTGCGTGTCTTCGTTAAACAGTCACTGTCTCGAAATATCTGCGCCACTTCTCGCTCTTTGATTTGCTCTCCGGAGACGTTACTTTGTTCCATCTCTTTCAACGGCATGTTGTCCTGTTACAAAGCTCAATTTTGTGTATTCTCGAAATTTTCGCCAGATTTTGGTCAATATATCAGGAGAAAATGAAGTGGAAAGAGGTATACTAAATTTCTGCTTTAAAGGCATCGCCTTAAAGTTGCAAATAAGAGGCGCAGGCCTTTCAAGAGGCGTTCGAAAATTCTGCGTCCCGTTGTTAAACAGTCACTGTCTCGAAATATCTGCGCCACTTCTCGCTCTTTGATTTGCTCTCCAGAGACGTTACTTTGTTCCATCTCTTTCAACGGCATGTTGTCCTGTTACAAAGCTGAATTTTGTGTATTCTCGAAATTTTCGCCATCTTTTGGCCAATATATCAGGAGAAAATGAAGTGGAAAGAGGTATACTAAATTTCAGCTTCAAAGGGATCGCCTTAAAGTTGCAAATAAGAGGCGCAGGTCTTTCAAGAGGCGTTCGAAAATTCTGCGTCTCTTCGTTAAACAGTCACTGTCTCGAAACATCTGCACCTCTTCTCGCTCTTTGATTTGCTCTCCGGAGACGTTACTTTGTGCCATCTCTTTCAACGGCATGTTGTCCTGTTACAAAGCTCAATTTTGTGTATTCTCGAAATTTTCGCCAGATTTTGGTCAATATATCAGGAGAAAATGAAGTGGAAAGAGGTATACTAAATTTCAGCTTCAAAGGCATCGCCTTAAAGTTGCAAATAAGAGGCGCAGGTCTTTCAGGAGGCGTTCGAAAATTCTGCGTGTCTTCGTTAAACAGTCACTGTCTCGAAATATCTGCGCCACTTCTCGCTCTTTGATTTGCTCTCCGGAGACGTTACTTTGTTCCATCTCTTTCAACGGCATGTTGTCCTGTTACAAAGCTCAATTTTGTGTATTCTCGAAATTTTCGCCAGATGTTGGCCAATATATCAGGAGAAAATGAAGTGGAAAGAGGTATACTAAATTTCTGCTTTAAAGGCATCGCCTTAAAGTTGCAAATAAGAGGCGCAGGCCTTGCAAGAGGCGTTCGAAAATTCTGCGTCTCTTCGTTAAACAGTCACTGTCTCGAAACATCTGCGCCTCTTCTCGCTCTTTGATTTGCTCTCCGGAGAAGTTACTTTGTGCCATCTCTTTCGACGGCATGTTCTCCTGTTACAAAGCCCAATTTTGTGCATTCTGAAAATTTTCGCCAGATTTTGGCCAATATATCAGGAGAACATGAAGTGGAAAGAGGTATACTAAATTTCAGCTTCAAAGGCATCGCCTTAAAGTTGCAAATAAGAGGCGCAGGCCTTTCAAGAGGCGTTCGAAAATTCTGCGTGTCTTCGTTAAACAGTCACTGTCTCGAAACATCTGCGCCACTTCTCGCTCTTTGATTTGCTCTCCGGAGACGTTACTTTGTTCCATCTCTTTCGACGGCATGTTCTCCTATTACGAAGCGCAATTTTGTGCATTCTGAAAATTTTTGCCAGATTTTGGCCAATATATCAGGAGAACATGAAGTGGAAAGAGGTATACTAAATTTCTGATTCAAAGGCATCGCCTTAAAGTTGCAAATAAGAGGCGCAGGCCTTGCAAGAGGCGTTCGAAAATTCTGCGTCTCTTCGTTAAACAGTCACTGTCTCGAAACATCTGCGCCTCTTCTCGCTCTTTGATTTGCTCTCCGGAGACGTTACTTTGTGCCATCTCTTTCGACGGCATGTTCTCCTGTTACAAAGCCCAATTTTGTGCATTCTGAAAATTTTCGCCAGATTTTGGCCAATATATCAGGAGAACATGAAGTGGAAAGAGGTATACTAAATTTCAGCTTCAAAGGCATCGCCTTAAAGTTGCAAATAAGAGGCGCAGGCCTTTCAAGAGGCATTCGAAAATTCTGCGTCTCTTCGTTAAACAATCACTGTCTCGAAACATCTGCGCCTCTTCTCGCTCTTTGATTTGCTCTCCGGAGACGCTACTTTGTGCCATCTCTTTCGACGGCATGTTCTCCTGTTACAAAGCCCAATTTTGTGCATTCTGAAAATTTTTGCCAGATTTTGGCCAATATATCAGGAGAACATGAAGTAGAAAGAGGTATACTAAATTTCAGCTTCAAAGGCATCGCCTTAAAGTTGCAAATAAGAGGCGCAGGCCTTGCAAGAGGCGTTCGAAAATTCTGCGTCTCTTCGTTAAACAATCACTGTCTCGAAACATCTGCGCCTCTTCTCGCTCTTTGATTTGCTCTCCGGAGACGTTACTTTGTGCCATCTCTTTCGACGGCATGTTCTCCTGTTACAAAGCCCAATTTTGTGCATTCTGAAAATTTTCGCCAGATTTTGGCCAATATATCAGGAGAACATGAAGTGGAAAGAGGTATACTAAATTTCAGCTTCAAAGGCATCGCCTTAAAGTTGCAAATAAGAGGCGCAGGCCTTGCAAGAGGCGTTCGAAAATTCTGCGTCTCTTCGTTAAACAATCACTGTCTCGAAACATCTGCGCCTCTTCTCGCTCTTTGATTTGCTCTCCGGAGACGTTACTTTGTGCCATCTCTTTCGACGGCATGTTCTCCTGTTACAAAACCCAATTTTGTGCATTCTGAAAATTTTTGCCAGATTTTGGCCAATATATCAGGAGAACATGAAGTGGAAAGAGGTATACTAAATTTCAGCTTCAAAGGCATCGCCTTAAAGTTGCAAATAAGAGGCGCAGGCCTTGCAAGAGGCGTTCGCAAATTCTGCGTCTCTTCGTTAAACAATCACTGTCTCGAAACATCTGCGCCTCTTCTCGCTCTTTGATTTGCTCTCCGGAGACGTTACTTTGTGCCATCTCTTTCGACGGCATGTTCTCCTGTTACAAAGCCCAATTTTGTGCATTCTGAAAATTTTCGCCAGATTTTGGCCAATATATCAGGAGAACATGAAGTGGAAAGAGGTATACTAAATTTCAGCTTTAAAGGCATCGATTTAAAGTTGCAAATAAGAGGCGCAGGCCTTTCAAGAGGCGTTCGAAAATTCTGCGTCTCTTCGTTAAACAGTCACTGTCTCGAAACACCTGCGCCACTTTTCACTTTTTGATTTGCTCTCCAGAGACGTTACTTTGTTCCATCCCTTTCAACGGCATGTTGTCCTGTTACAAAGCTCAATTTTGTGTATTCTCGAAATTTTCGCCAGATTTTGGCCAATATATCAGGAGAAAATGAAGTGGAAAGAGGTATACTAAATTTCAGCTTCAAAGGGATCGCCTTAAAGTTGCAAATAAGAGGCGCAGGTCTTTCAAGAGGCGTTCGAAAATTCTGCGTGTCTTCGTTAAACAGTCACTGTCTCGGAACACCTGCGCCACTTCTCGCTCTTTGATTTGCTCTCCGGAGACGTTACTTTGTGCCATCTCTTTCGACGGCATGTTCTCCTATTACAAAGCCCAATTTTGTGCATTCTGAAAATTTTTGCCAGATTTTGGCCAATATATCAGGAGAACATGAAGTGGAAAGAGGTATACTAAATTTCTGCTTCAAAGGCATCGCCTTAAAGTTGCAAATAAGAGGCGCAGGCCTTGCAAGAGGCGTTCGAAAATTCTGCGTCTCTTCGTTAAACAGTCACTGTCTCGAAACATCTGCGCCTCTTCTCGCTCTTTGGTTTGCTCTCCGGAGACGTAACTTTGTGCCATCTCTTTCGACGGCATGTTCTCCTGTTACAAAGCCCAATTTTGTGCATTCTGAAAATTTTCGCCAGATTTTGGCCAATATATCAGGAGAACATGAAGTGGAAAGAGGTATACTAAATTTCAGCTTCAAAGGCATCGCCTTAAAGTTGCAAATAAGAGGCGCAGGCCTTGCAAGAGGCGTTCGAAAATTCTGCGTCTCTTCGTTAAACAATCACTGTCTCGAAACATCTGCGCCTCTTCTCGCTCTTTGATTTGCTCTCCGGGGACGTTACTTTGTGCCATCACTTTCGACGGCATGTTCTCCTGTTACAAAGCCCAATTTTGTGCATTCTGAAAATTTTTGCCAGATTTTGGCCAATATATCAGGAGAACATGAAGTAGAAAGAGGTATACTAAATTTCAGCTTCAAAGGCATCGCCTTAAAGTTGCAAATAAGAGGCGCAGGCCTTGCAAGAGGCGTTCGAAAATTCTGCGTCTCTTCGTTAAACAATCACTGTCTCGAAACATCTGCGCCTCCTCTCGCTCTTTGATTTGCTCTCCGGGGACGTTACTTTGTGCCATCTCTTTCGACGGCATGTTCTCCTGTTACAAAGCCCAATTTTGTGCATTCTGAAAATTTTCGCCAGATTTTGGCCAATATATCAGGAGAACATGAAGTGGAAAGAGGTATACTAAATTTCAGCTTTAAAGGCATCGATTTAAAGTTGCAAATAAGAGGCGCAGGCCTTTCAAGAGGCGTTCGAAAATTCTGCGTCTCGTTGTTAAACAATCACTGTCTCGAAACACCTGCGCCACTTCTCGCTCTTTGATTTGCTCTCCAGAGACGTTACTTTGTGCCATCTCTTTCGACGGCATGTTCTCCTATTACAAAGCCCAATTTTGTGCATTCTGAAAATTTTTGCCAGATTTTGGCCAATATATCAGGAGAACATGAAGTCGAAAGAGGTATACTAAATTTCAGCTTCAAAGGGATCGCCTTAAAGTTGCAAATAAGAGGCGCAGGTCTTTCAAGAGGCGTTCGAAAATTCTGCGTGTCTTCGTTAAAGAGTCACTGTCTCGAAACATCTGCGCCACTTCTCGCTCTTTGATTTGCTCTCCGGAGACGTTACTTTGTTCCATCTCTTTCGACGGCATGTTCTCCTATTACAAAGCCCAATTTTGTGCATTCTGAAAATTTTTGCCAGATTTTGGCCAATATATCAGGAGAACATGAAGTAGAAAGAGGTATACTAAATTTCAGCTTCAAAGGCATCGCCTTAAAGTTGCAAATAAGAGGCGCAGGCCTTGCAAGAGGCGTTCGAAAATTCTGCGTCTCTTCGTTAAACAATCACTGTCTCGAAACATCTGCGCCTCTTCTCGCTCTTTGATTTGCTCTCCGGAGACGTTACTTTGTGCCATCTCTTTCGACGGCATGTTCTCCTGTTACAAAGCCCAATTTTGTGCATTCTGAAAATTTTCGCCAGATTTTGGCCAATATATCAGGAGAACATGAAGTGGAAAGAGGTATACTAAATTTCAGCTTTAAAGGCATCGCCTTAAAGTTGCAAATAAGAGGCGCAGGCCTTTCAAGAGGCGTTCGAAAATTCTGCGTCTCTTCGTTAAACAGTCACTGTCTCGAAACATCTGCGCCTCTTCTCGCTCTTTGATTTGCTCTCCGGAGACGTTACTTTGTGCCATCTCTTTCGACGGCATGTTCTCGTTACAAAGCCCAATTTTGTGCATTCTGAAAATTTTCGCCAGATTTTGGCCAATATATCAGGAGAACATGAAGTGGAAAGAGGTATACTAAATTTCAGCTTTAAAGGCATCGCCTTAAAGTTGCAAATAAGAGGCGCAGGCCTTTCAAGAGGCGTTCGAAAATTCTGCGTCTCTTCGTTAAACAGTCACTGTCTCGAAACACCTGCGCCACTTCTCGCTCTTTGATTTGCTCTCCGGAGACGTTACTTTGTTCCATCTCTTTCGACGGCATGTTCTCCTATTACAAAGCCCAATTTTGTGCATTCTGAAAATTTTCGCCAGATTTTGGCCAATATATCAGGAGAACATGAAGTGGAAAGAGGTATACTAAATTTCAGCTTCAAAGGCATCGCCTTAAAGTTGCAAATAAGAGGCGCAGGCCTTGCAAGAGGCGTTCGAAAATTCTGCGTCTCTTCGTTAAACAATCACTGTCTCGAAACATCTGCGCCTCTTCTCGCTCTTTGATTTGCTCTCCGGAGACGTTACTTTGTGCCATCTCTTTCGACGGCATGTTCTCCTGTTACAAAACCCAATTTTGTGCATTCTGAAAATTTTTGCCAGATTTTGGCCAATATATCAGGAGAACATGAAGTGGAAAGAGGTATACTACATTTCAGCGTCAAAGGCATCGCCTTAAAGTTGCAAATAAGAGGCGCAGGCCTTGCAAGAGGCGTTCGCAAATTCTGCGTCTCTTCGTTAAACAATCACTGTCTCGAAACATCTGCGCCTCTTCTCGCTCTTTGATTTGCTCTCCGGAGACGTTACTTTGTGACATCTCTTTCGACGGCATGTTCTCCTGTTACAAAGCCCAATTTTGTGCATTCTGAAAATTTTCGCCAGATTTTGGCCAATATATCAGGAGAACATGAAGTGGAAAGAGGTATACTAAATTTCAGCTTTAAAGGCATCGCCTTAAAGTTGCAAATAAGAGGCGCAGGCCTTTCAAGAGGCGTTCGAAAATTCTGCGTCTCTTCGTTAAACAGTCACTGTCTCGAAACACCTGCGCCACTTCTCGCTCTTTGATTTGCTCTCCGGAGACGTTACTTTGTTCCATCTCTTTCGACGGCATGTTCTCCTATTACAAAGCCCAATTTTGTGCATTCTGAAAATTTTCGCCAGATTTTGGCCAATATATCAGGAGAACATGAAGTGGAAAGAGGTATACTAAATTTCAGCTTCAAAGGCATCGCCTTAAAGTTGCAAATAAGAGGCGCAGGTCTTTCAAGAGGCGTTCGAAAATTCTGCGTGTCTTCGTTAAACAGTCACTGTCTCGAAATATCTGCGCCACTTCTCGCTCTTTGATTTGCTCTCCGGAGACGTTACTTTGTGCCATCTCTTTCGACGGCATGTTCTCCTGTTACAAAACCCAATTTTGTGCATTCTGAAAATTTTTGCCAGATTTTGGCCAATATATCAGGAGAACATGAAGTGGAAAGAGGTATACTAAATTTCAGCTTCAAAGGCATCGCCTTAAAGTTGCAAATAAGAGGCGCAGGCCTTGCAAGAGGCGTTCGCAAATTCTGCGTCTCTTCGTTAAACAATCACTGTCTCGGAACACCTGCGCCACTTCTCGCTCTTTGATTTGCTCTCCGGAGACGTAACTTTGTGCCATCTCTTTCGACGGCATGTTCTCCTGTTACAAAGCCCAATTTTGTGCATTCTGAAAATTTTCGCCAGGTTTTGGCCAATATATCAGGAGAACATGAAGTGGAAAGAGGTATACTAAATTTCAGCTTCAAAGGCATCGCCTTAAAGTTGCAAATAAGAGGCGCAGGCCTTGCAAGAGGCGTTCGAAAATTCTGCGTCTCTTCGTTAAACAATCACTGTCTCGAAACATCTGCGCCTCTTCTCGCTCTTTGATTTGCTCTCCGGAGACGTTACTTTGTGCCATCTCTTTCGACGGCATGTTCTCCTGTTACAAAGCCCAATTTTGTGCATTCTGAAAATTTTTGCCAGATTTTGGCCAATATATCAGGAGAACATGAAGTGGAAAGAGGTATACTAAATTTCAGCTTTAAAGGCATCGATTTAAAGTTGCAAATAAGAGGCGCAGGCCTTTCAAGAGGCGTTCGAAAATTCTGCGTCTCTTCGTTAAACAGTCACTGTCTCGAAACACCTGCGCCACTTTTCACTTTTTGATTTGCTCTCCAGAGACGTTACTTTGTTCAATCCCTTTCAACGGCATGTTGTCCTGTTACAAAGCTCAATTTTGTGTATTCTCGAAATTTTCGCCAGATTTTGGCCAATATATCAGGAGAAAATTGAAGTGGAAAGAGGTATACTAAATTTCAGCTTCAAAGGGATCGCCTTAAAGTTGCAAATAAGAGGCGCAGGTCTTTCAAGAGGCGTTCGAAAATTCTGCGTGTCTTCGTTAAACAGTCACTGTCTCGGAACACCTGCGCCACTTCTCGCTCTTTGATTTGCTCTCCGGAGACGTTACTTTGTGCCATCTCTTTCGACGGCATGTTCTCCTATTACAAAGCCCAATTTTGTGCATTCTGAAAATTTTTGCCAGATTTTGGCCAATATATCAGGAGAACATGAAGTGGAAAGAGGTATACTAAATTTCTGCTTCAAAGGCATCGCCTTAAAGTTGCAAATAAGAGGCGCAGGCCTTGCAAGAGGCGTTCGAAAATTCTGCGTCTCTTCGTTAAACAGTCACTGTCTCGAAACATCTGCGCCTCTTCTCGCTCTTTGATTTGCTCTCCGGAGACGTAACTTTGTGCCATCTCTTTCGACGGCATGTTCTCCTGTTACAAAGCCCAATTTTGTGCATTCTGAAAATTTTCGCCAGATTTTGGCCAATATATCAGGAGAACATGAAGTGGAAAGAGGTATACTAAATTTCAGCTTCAAAGGCATCGCCTTAAAGTTGCAAATAAGAGGCGCAGGCCTTGCAAGAGGCGTTCGAAAATTCTGCGTCTCTTCGTTAAACAATCACTGTCTCGAAACATCTGCGCCTCTTCTCGCTCTTTGATTTGCTCTCCGGAGACGTTACTTTGTGCCATCACTTTCGACGGCATGTTCTCCTGTTACAAAGCCCAATTTTGTGCATTCTGAAAATTTTTGCCAGATTTTGGCCAATATATCAGGAGAACATGAAGTAGAAAGAGGTATACTAAATTTCAGCTTCAAAGGCATCGCCTTAAAGTTGCAAATAAGAGGCGCAGGCCTTGCAAGAGGCGTTCGAAAATTCTGCGTCTCTTCGTTAAACAATCACTGTCTCGAAACATCTGCGCCTCCTCTCGCTCTTTGATTTGCTCTCCGGGGACGTTACTTTGTGCCATCTCTTTCGACGGCATGTTCTCCTGTTACAAAGCCCAATTTTGTGCATTCTGAAAATTTTCGCCAGATTTTGGCCAATATATCAGGAGAACATGAAGTGGAAAGAGGTATACTAAATTTCAGCTTTAAAGGCATCGCCTTAAAGTTGCAAATAAGAGGCGCAGGCCTTTCAAGAGGCGTTCGAAAATTCTGCGTCTCTTCGTTAAACAGTCACTGTCTCGAAACACCTGCGCCACTTCTCGCTCTTTGATTTGCTCTCCGGAGACGTTACTTTGTTCCATCTCTTTCGACGGCATGTTCTCCTATTACAAAGCCCAATTTTGTGCATTCTGAAAATTTTCGCCAGATTTTGGCCAATATATCAGGAGAACATGAAGTGGAAAGAGGTATACTAAATTTCAGCTTCAAAGGCATCGCCTTAAAGTTGCAAATAAGAGGCGCAGGCCTTGCAAGAGGCGTTCGAAAATTCTGCGTCTCTTCGTTAAACAATCACTGTCTCGAAACATCTGCGCCTCTTCTCGCTCTTTGATTTGCTCTCCGGAGACGTTACTTTGTGCCATCTCTTTCGACGGCATGTTCTCCTGTTACAAAACCCAATTTTGTGCATTCTGAAAATTTTTGCCAGATTTTGGCCAATATATCAGGAGAACATGAAGTGGAAAGAGGTATACTAAATTTCAGCTTCAAAGGCATCGCCTTAAAGTTGCAAATAAGAGGCGCAGGCCTTGCAAGAGGCGTTCGCAAATTCTGCGTCTCTTCGTTAAACAATCACTGTCTCGAAACATCTGCGCCTCTTCTCGCTCTTTGATTTGCTCTCCGGAGACGTTACTTTGTGCCATCTCTTTCGACGGCATGTTCTCCTGTTACAAAGCCCAATTTTGTGCATTCTGAAAATTTTCGCCAGATTTTGGCCAATATATCAGGAGAACATGAAGTGGAAAGAGGTATACTAAATTTCAGCTTTAAAGGCATCGATTTAAAGTTGCAAATAAGAGGCGCAGGCCTTTCAAGAGGCGTTCGAAAATTCTGCGTCTCTTCGTTAAACAGTCACTGTCTCGAAACACCTGCGCCACTTTTCACTTTTTGATTTGCTCTCCAGAGACGTTACTTTGTTCCATCCCTTTCAACGGCATGTTGTCCTGTTACAAAGCTCAATTTTGTGTATTCTCGAAATTTTCGCCAGATTTTGGCCAATATATCAGGAGAAAATGAAGTGGAAAGAGGTATACTAAATTTCAGCTTCAAAGGGATCGCCTTAAAGTTGCAAATAAGAGGCGCAGGTCTTTCAAGAGGCGTTCGAAAATTCTGCGTGTCTTCGTTAAACAGTCACTGTCTCGGAACACCTGCGCCACTTCTCGCTCTTTGATTTGCTCTCCGGAGACGTAACTTTGTGCCATCTCTTTCGACGGCATGTTCTCCTGTTACAAAGCCCAATTTTGTGCATTCTGAAAATTTTCGCCAGATTTTGGCCAATATATCAGGAGAACATGAAGTGGAAAGAGGTATACTAAATTTCAGCTTCAAAGGCATCGCCTTAAAGTTGCAAATAAGAGGCGCAGGCCTTGCAAGAGGCGTTCGAAAATTCTGCGTCTCTTCGTTAAACAATCACTGTCTCGAAACATCTGCGCCTCTTCTCGCTCTTTGATTTGCTCTCCGGAAACGTTACTTTGTGCCATCACTTTCGACGGCATGTTCTCCTGTTACAAAGCCCAATTTTGTGCATTCTGAAAATTTTTGCCAGATTTTGGCCAATATATCAGGAGAACATGAAGTAGAAAGAGGTATACTAAATTTCAGCTTCAAAGGCATCGCCTTAAAGTTGCAAATAAGAGGCGCAGGCCTTGCAAGAGGCGTTCGAAAATTCTGCGTCTCTTCGTTAAACATTCACTGTCTCGAAACATCTGCGCCTCCTCTCGCTCTTTGATTTGCTCTCCGGGGACGTTACATTGTGCCATCTCTTTCGACGGCATGTTCTCCTGTTACAAAGCCCAATTTTGTGCATTCTGAAAATTTTCGCCAGATTTTGGCCAATATATCAGGAGGACATGAAGTGGAAAGAGGTATACTAAATTTCAGCTTCAAAGGGATCGCCTTAAAGTTGCAAATAAGAGGCGCAGGTCTTTCAAGAGGCGTTCGAAAATTCTGCATGTCTTCGTTAAAGAGTCACTGTCTCGAAACATCTGCGCCACTTCTCGCTCTTTGATTTGCTCTCCGGAGACGTTACTTTGTTCCATCTCTTTCGACGGCATGTTCTCCTATTACAAAGCCCAATTTTGTGCATTCTGAAAATTTTCGCCAGATTTTGGCCAATATATCAGGAGAACATGAAGTGGAAAGAGGTATACTAAATTTCAGCTTCAAAGGCATCGCCTTAAAGTTGCAAATAAGAGGCGCAGGCCTTGCAAGAGGCGTTTGAAAATTCTGCGTCTCTTCGTTAAACAATCACTGTCTCGAAACATCTGCGCCTCTTCTCTCTTTGATTTGCTCTCCGGAGACGTTACTTTGTGCCATCTCTTTCGACGGCATGTTCTCCTGTTACAAAGCCCAATTTTGTGCATTCTGAAAATTTTTGCCAGATTTTGGCCAATATATCAGGAGAACATGAAGTGGAAAGAGGTATACTAAATTTCAGCTTCAAAGGCATCGCCTTAAAGTTGCAAAATAAGAGGCGCAGGTCTTTCAAGAGGCGTTCGAAAATTCTGCGTGTCTTCGTTAAAGAGTCACTGTCTCGAAATATCTGCGCCACTTCTCGCTCTTTGATTTGCTCTCCGGAGACGTTACTTTGTTCCATCTCTTTCAACGGCATGTTGTCCTGTTACAAAGCTCAATTTTGTGTATTCTCGAAATTTTTGCCAGATTTTGGCCAATATATCAGGAGAAAATGAAGTGGAAAGAGGTATACTAAATTTCAGCTTCAAAGGCATCGCCTTAAAGTTGCAAATAAGAGGCGCAGGCCTTGCAAGAGGTGTTCGAAAATTCTGCGTCTCTTCGTTAAACAATCACTGTCTCGAAACATCTGCGCCTCTTCTCGCTCTTTGATTTGCTCTCCGGAGACGTTACTTTGTGCCATCTCTTTCGACGGCATGTTCTCCTGTTACAAAGCCCAATTTTGTGCATTCTGAAAATTTTCGCCAGATTTTGGCCAATATATCAGGAGAACATGAAGTGGAAAGAGGTATACTAAATTTCAGCTTCAAAGGCATCGCCTTAAAGTTGCAAATAAGAGGCGCAGGCCTTGCAAGAGGCGTTCGAAAATTCTGCGTCTCTTCGTTAAACAATCACTGTCTCGAAACATCTGCGCTTCTTCTCGCTCTTTGATTTGCTCTCCGGAGACGTTACTTTGTTCCATCTCTTTCAACGGCATGTTGTCCTGTTACAAAGCTCAATTTTGTGTATTCTCGAAATTTTTGCCAGATTTTGGCCAATATATCAGGAGAAATGAAGTGGAAATAGGTATACTAAATTTCAGCTTCAAAGGGATCGCCTTAAAGTTGCAAATAAGAGGCGCAGGTCTTTCAAGAGGCGTTCGAAAATTCTGCGTGTCTTCGTTAAAGAGTCACTGTCTCGAAATATCTGCGCCACTTCTCGCTCTTTGATTTGCTCTCCGGAGACGTTACTTTGTTCCATCTCTTTCAACGGCATGTTGTCCTGTTACAAAGCTCAATTTTGTGTATTCTCGAAATTTTTGCCAGATTTTGGCCAATATATCAGGAGAAAATGAAGTGGAAAGAGGTATACTAAATTTCAGCTTCAAAGGCATCGCCTTAAAGTTGCAAATAAGAGGCGCAGGCCTTGCAAGAGGTGTTCGAAAATTCTGCGTCTCTTCGTTAAACAATCACTGTCTCGAAACATCTGCGCCTCTTCTCGCTCTTTGATTTGCTCTCCGGAGACGTTACTTTGTGCCATCTCTTTCGACGGCATGTTCTCCTGTTACAAAGCCCAATTTTGTGCATTCTGAAAATTTTCGCCAGATTTTGGCCAATATATCAGGAGAACATGAAGTGGAAAGAGGTATACTAAATTTCAGCTTCAAAGGCATCGCCTTAAAGTTGCAAATAAGAGGCGCAGGCCTTGCAAGAGGCGTTCGAAAATTCTGCGTCTCTTCGTTAAACAGTCACTGTCTCGAAACACCTGCGCCACTTCTCGCTCTTTGATTTGCTCTCCAGAGACGTTACTTTGTTCCATCTCTTTCAACGGCATGTTGTCCTGTTACAAAGCTCAATTTTGTGTATTCTCGAAATTTTCGCCAGATTTTGGCCAATATATCAGGAGAACATGAAGTGGAAAGAGGTATACTAAATTTCAGCTTCAAAGGGATCGCCTTAAAGTTGCAAATAAGAGGCGCAGGTCTTTCAAGAGGCGTTCGAAAATTCTGCGTGTCTTCGTTAAACAGTCACTGTCTCGAAATATCTGCGCCACTTCTCGCTCTTTGATTTGCTCTCAGGAGACGTTACTTTGTTCCATCTCTTTCGACGGCATGTTCTCCTATTACAAAGCCCAATTTTGTGCATTCTGAAAATTTTCGCCAGATTTTGGCCAATATATCAGGAGAACATGAAGTGGAAAGAGGTATACTAAATTTCAGCTTCAAAGGCATCGCCTTAAAGTTGCAAATAAGAGGCGCAGGCCTTTCAAGAGGCGTTCGAAAATTCTGCGTGTCTTCGTTAAACAGTCACTGTCTCGAAACATCTGCGCCACTTCTCGCTCTTTGATTTGCTCTCCGGAGACGTTACTTTGTTCCATCTCTTTCGACGGCATGTTCTCCTATTACAAAGCCCAATTTTGTGCATTCTAAAAATTTTTGCCAGATTTTGGCCAATATATCAGGAGAACATGAAGTGGAAAGAGGTATACTAAATTTCTGCTTCAAAGGCATCGCCTTAAAGTTGCAGATAAGAGGCGCAGGCCTTGCAAGAGGCGTTCGAAAATTCTGCGTCTCTTCGTTAAACAATCACTGTCTCGAAACATCTGCGCCTCTTCTCGCTCTTTGATTTGCTCTCCGGAGACGTTACTTTGTGCCATCTCTTTCGATGGCATGTTCTCCTGTTACAAAGCCCAATATTGTGCATTCTGAAAATTTTTGCCAGATTTTGGCCAATATATCAGGAGAACATGAAGTAGAAAGAGGTATACTAAATTTCAGCTTCAAAGGCATCGCCTTAAAGTTGCAAATAAGAGGCGCAGGCCTTGCAAGAGGCGTTCGAAAATTCTGCGTCTCTTCGTTAAACAATCACTGTCTCGAAACATCTGCGCCTCTTCTCGCTCTTTGATTTGCTCTCCGGAGACGTTACTTTGTGCCATCTCTTTCGACGGCATGTTCTCCTGTTACAAAGCCCAATTTTGTGCATTCTGAAAATTTTCGCCAGATTTTGGCCAATATATCAGGAGAACATGAAGTGGAAAGAGGTATACTAAATTTCAGCTTTAAAGGCATCGCCTTAAAGTTGCAAATAAGAGGCGCAGGCCTTTCAAGAGGCGTTCGAAAATTCTGCGTCTCTTCGTTAAACAGTCACTGTCTCGAAACACCTGCGCCACTTCTCGCTTTTTGATTTGCTCTCCAGAGACGTTACTTTGTTCCATCTCTTTCGACGGCATGTTCTCCTATTACAAAGCCCAATTTTGTGCATTCTGAAAATTTTCGCCAGATTTTGGCCAATATATCAGGAGAACATGAAGTGGAAAGAGGTATACTAAATTTCAGCTTCAAAGGCATCGCCTTAAAGTTGCAAATAAGAGGCGCAGGCCTTGCAAGAGGCGTTCGAAAATTCTGCGTCTCTTCGTTAAACAATCACTGTCTCGAAACATCTGCGCTTCTTCTCGCTCTTTGATTTGCTCTCCGGAGACGTTACTTTGTTCCATCTCTTTCAACGGCATGTTGTCCTGTTACAAAGCTCAATTTTGTGTATTCTCGAAATTTTTGCCAGATTTTGGCCAATATATCAGGAGAAATGAAGTGGAAATAGGTATACTAAATTTCAGCTTCAAAGGGATCGCCTTAAAGTTGCAAATAAGAGGCGCAGGTCTTTCAAGAGGCGTTCGAAAATTCTGCGTGTCTTCGTTAAAGAGTCACTGTCTCGAAATATCTGCGCCACTTCTCGCTCTTTGATTTGCTCTCCGGAGACGTTACTTTGTTCCATCTCTTTCAACGGCATGTTGTCCTGTTACAAAGCTCAATTTTGTGTATTCTCGAAATTTTTGCCAGATTTTGGCCAATATATCAGGAGAAAATGAAGTGGAAAGAGGTATACTAAATTTCAGCTTCAAAGGCATCGCCTTAAAGTTGCAAATAAGAGGCGCAGGCCTTGCAAGAGGTGTTCGAAAATTCTGCGTCTCTTCGTTAAACAATCACTGTCTCGAAACATCTGCGCCTCTTCTCGCTCTTTGATTTGCTCTCCGGAGACGTTACTTTGTGCCATCTCTTTCGACGGCATGTTCTCCTGTTACAAAGCCCAATTTTGTGCATTCTGAAAATTTTCGCCAGATTTTGGCCAATATATCAGGAGAACATGAAGTGGAAAGAGGTATACTAAATTTCAGCTTCAAAGGCATCGCCTTAAAGTTGCAAATAAGAGGCGCAGGCCTTGCAAGAGGCGTTCGAAAATTCTGCGTCTCTTCGTTAAACAGTCACTGTCTCGAAACACCTGCGCCACTTCTCGCTCTTTGATTTGCTCTCCAGAGACGTTACTTTGTTCCATCTCTTTCAACGGCATGTTGTCCTGTTACAAAGCTCAATTTTGTGTATTCTCGAAATTTTCGCCAGATTTTGGCCAATATATCAGGAGAAAATGAAGTGGAAATAGGTATACTAAATTTCAGCTTCAAAGGGATCGCCTTAAAGTTGCAAATAAGAGGCGCAGGTCTTTCATGAGGCGTTCGAAAATTCTGCGTGTCTTCGTTAAAGAGTCACTGTCTCGAAATATCTGCGCCACTTCTCGCTCTTTGATTTGCTCTCCGGAGACGTTACTTTGTTCCATCTCTTTCAACGGCATGTTGTCCTGTTTCAAAGATCAATTTTGTGTATTCTCGAAATTTTTGCCAGATTTTGGCCAATATATCAGGAGAAAATGAAGTGGAAATAGGTATACTAAATTTCAGCTTCAAAGGGATCGCCTTAAAGTTGCAAATAAGAGGCGCAGGTCTTTCAAGAGGCGTTCGAAAATTCTGCGTGTCTTCGTTAAAGAGTCACTGTCTCGAAATATCTGCGCCACTTCTCGCTCTTTGATTTGCTCTCCGGAGACGTTACTTTGTTCCATCTCTTTCGACGGCATGTTCTCCTATTACAAAGCCCAATTTTGTGCATTCTGAAAATTTTCGCCAGATTTTGGCCAATATATCAGGAGAACATGAAGTGGAAAGAGGTATACTAAATTTCAGCTTCAAAGGCATCGCCTTAAAGTTGCAAATAAGAGGCGCAGGCCTTGCAAGAGGCGTTCCAAAATTCTGCGTCTCTTCGTTAAACAATCACTGTCTCGAAACATCTGCGCCTCTTCTCGCTCTTTGATTTGCTCTCCGGAGACGTTACTTTGTGCCATCTCTTTCGACGGCATGTTCTCCTGTTACAAAGCCCAATTTTGTGCATTCTGAAAATTTTTGCCAGATTTTGGCCAATATATCAGGAGAACATGAAGTGGAAAGAGGTATACTAAATTTCAGCTTCAAAGGCATCGCCTTAAAGTTGCAACTAAGAGGCGCAGGCCTAGCAAGAGGCGTTCGAAAATTCTGCGTCTCTTCGTTAAACAATCACTGTCTCGAAACTTCTGCGCCTCTTCTCGCTCTTTGATTTGCTCTCCAGAGACGTTACTTTGTGCCATCTCTTTCGACGGCATGTTCTCCTGTTACAAAGCCCAATTTTGTGCATTCTGAAAATTTTCGCCAGATTTTGGCCAATATATCAGGAGAACATGAAGTGGAAAGTGGTATACTAAATTTCAGCTTCAAAGGCATCGCCTTAAAGTTGCAAATAAGAGGCGCAGGCCTTGCAAGAGGCGTTCGAAAATTCTGCGTGTCTTCGTTAAACAATCACTGTCTCGAAACATCTGCGCCTCTTCTCGCTCTTTGATTTGCTCTCCGGAGACGTTACTTTGTGCCATCTCTTTCGACGGCATGTTCTCCTGTTACAAAGCCCAATTTTGTGCATTCTGAAAATTTTTGCCAGATTTTGGCCAATATATCAGGAGAACATGAAGTGGAAAGAGGTATACTAAATTTCAGCTTCAAAGGCATCGCCTTAAAGTTGCAAATAAGAGGCTTAGGCCTTGCAAGAGGCGTTCGAAAATTCTGCGTCTCTTCGTTAAACAATCACTGTCTCGAAACATCTGCGCCTCTTCTCGCTCTTTGATTTGCTGTCCGGAGACGTTACTTTGTGCCATCTCTTTCGACGGCATGTTCTCCTGTTACAAAGCCCAATTTTGTGCATTCTGAAAATTTTCGCCAGATTTTGGCCAATATATCAGGAGAACATGAAGTGGAAAGAGGTATACTAAATTTCAGCTTTAAAGGCATCGCCTTAAAGTTGCAAATAAGAGGCGCAGGCCTTGCAAGAGGCGTTCGAAAATTCTGCGTCTCTTCGTTAAACAGTCACTGTCTCGAAACACCTGCGCCACTTCTCGCTCTTTGATTTGCTCTCCAGAGACGTTACTTTGTTCCATCTCTTTCAACGGCATGTTGTCCTGTTACAAAGCTCAATTTTGTGTATTCTCGAAATTTTCGCCAGATTTTGGCCAATATATCAGGAGAAAATGAAGTGGAAATAGGTATACTAAATTTCAGCTTCAAAGGGATCGCCTTAAAGTTGCAAATAAGAGGCGCAGGTCTTTCAAGAGGCGTTCGAAAATTCTGCGTGTCTTCGTTAAAGAGTCACTGTCTCGAAATATCTGCGCCACTTCTCGCTCTTTGATTTGCTCTCCGGAGACGTTACTTTGTTCCATCTCTTTCAACGGCATGTTGTCCTGTTTCAAAGATCAATTTTGTGTATTCTCGAAATTTTTGCCAGATTTTGGCCAATATATCAGGAGAAAATGAAGTGGAAATAGGTATACTAAATTTCAGCTTCAAAGGGATCGCCTTAAAGTTGCAAATAAGAGGCGCAGGTCTTTCAAGAGGCGTTCGAAAATTCTGCGTGTCTTCGTTAAAGAGTCACTGTCTCGAAATATCTGCGCCACTTCTCGCTCTTTGATTTGCTCTCCGGAGACGTTACTTTGTTCCATCTCTTTCGACGGCATGTTCTCCTATTACAAAGCCCAATTTTGTGCATTCTGAAAATTTTCGCCAGATTTTGGCCAATATATCAGGAGAACATGAAGTGGAAAGAGGTATACTAAATTTCAGCTTCAAAGGCATCGCCTTAAAGTTGCAAATAAGAGGCGCAGGCCTTGCAAGAGGCGTTCGAAAATTCTGCGTCTCTTCGTTAAACAATCACTGTCTCGAAACATCTGCGCCTCTTCTCGCTCTTTGATTTGCTCTCCGGAGACGTTACTTTGTGCCATCTCTTTCGACGGCATGTTCTCCTGTTACAAAGCCCAATTTTGTGCATTCTGAAAATTTTTGCCAGATTTTGGCCAATATATCAGGAGAACATGAAGTGGAAAGAGGTATACTAAATTTCAGCTTCAAAGGCATCGCCTTAAAGTTGCAACTAAGAGGCGCAGGCCTAGCAAGAGGCGTTCGAAAATTCTGCGTCTCTTCGTTAAACAATCACTGTCTCGAAACTTCTGCGCCTCTTCTCGCTCTTTGATTTGCTCTCCAGAGACGTTACTTTGTGCCATCTCTTTCGACGGCATGTTCTCCTGTTACAAAGCCCAATTTTGTGCATTCTGAAAATTTTCGCCAGATTTTGGCCAATATATCAGGAGAACATGAAGTGGAAATAGGTATACTAAATTTCAGCTTCAAAGGGATCGCCTTAAAGTTGCAAATAAGAGGCGCAGGTCTTTCATGAAGCGTTCGAAAATTCTGCGTGTCTTCGTTAAAGAGTCACTGTCTCGAAATATCTGCGCCACTTCTCGCTCTTTGATTTGCTCTCCGGAGACGTTACTTTGTTCCATCTCTTTCGACGGCATGTTCTCCTATTACAAAGCCCAATTTTGTGCATTCTGAAAATTTTCGCCAGATTTTGGCCAATATATCAGGAGAACATGAAGTGGAAAGAGGTATACTAAATTTCAGCTTCAAAGGCATCGCCTTAAAGTTGCAAATAAGAGGCGCAGGCCTAGCAAGAGGCGTTCGAAAATTCTGCGTCTCTTCGTTAAACAATCACTGTCTCGAAACTTCTGCGCCTCTTCTCGCTCTTTGATTTGCTCTCCAGAGACGTTACTTTGTGCCATCTCTTTCGACGGCATGTTCTCCTGTTACAAAGCCCAATTTTGTGCATTCTGAAAATTTTTGCCAGATTTTGGCCAATATATCAGGAGAACATGAAGTGGAAAGAGGTATACTAAATTTCAGCTTCAAAGGCATCGCCTTAAAGTTGCAACTAAGAGGCGCAGGCCTAGCAAGAGGCGTTCGAAAATTCTGCGTCTCTTCGTTAAACAATCACTGTCTCGAAACTTCTGCGCCTCTTCTCGCTCTTTGATTTGCTCTCCAGAGACGTTACTTTGTGCCATCTCTTTCGACGGCATGTTCTCCTGTTACAAAGCCCAATTTTGTGCATTCTGAAAATTTTCGCCAGATTTTGGCCAATATATCAGGAGAACATGAAGTGGAAAGAGGTATACTAAATTTCAGCTTTAAAGGCATCGCCTTAAAGTTGCAAATAAGAGGCGCAGGCCTTTCAAGAGGCATTCGAAAATTCTGCGTCTCTTCGTTAAACAGTCACTGTCTCGAAACACCTGCGCCACTTCTCGCTTTTTGATTTGCTCTCCAGAGACGTTACTTTGTTCCATCTCTTTCGACGGCATGTTCTCCTATTACAAAGCCCAATTTTGTGCATTCTGAAAATTTTCGCCAGATTTTGGCCAATATATCAGGAGAACATGAAGTGGAAAGAGGTATACTAAATTTCAGCTTCAAAGGCATCGCCTTAAAGTTGCAAATAAGAGGCGCAGGCCTTGCAAGAGGCGTTCGAAAATTCTGCGTCTCTTCGTTAAACAATCACTGTCTCGAAACATCTGCGCTTCTTCTCGCCCTTTGATTTGCTCTCCGGAGACGTTACTTTGTGCCATCTCTTTCGACGGCATGTTCTCCTGTTACAAAGCCCAATTTTGTGCATTCTGAAAATTTTTGCCAGATTTTGGCCAATATATCAGGAGAACATGAAGTGGAAAGAGGTATACTAAATTTCAGCTTCAAAGGCATCGCCTTAAAGTTGCAAATAAGAGGCGCAGGCCTTGCAAGAGGCGTTCGAAAATTCTGCGTCTCTTCGTTAAACAATCACTGTCTCGAAACATCTGCGCCTCTTCTCGCTCTTTGATTTGCTCTCCGGAGACGTTACTTTGTGCCATCTCTTTCGACGGCATGTTCTCCTGTTACAAAGCCCAATTTTGTGCTTTCTGAAAATTTTCGCCAGATTTTGGCCAATATATCAGGAGAACATGAAGTGGAAAGAGGTATACTAAATTTCAGTTTTAAAGGCATCGCCTTAAAGTTGCAAATAAGAGGCGCAGGCCTTTCAAGAGGCGGTCGAAAATTCTGCGTCTCTTCGTTAAACAGTCACTGTCTCGAAACACCTGCGCCACTTCTCGCTCTTTGATTTGCTCTCCAGAGACGTTACTTTGTTCCATCTCTTTCAACGGCATGTTGTCCTGTTACAAAGCTCAATTTTGTGTATTCTCGAAATTTTCGCCAGATTTTGGCCAATATATCAGGAGAAATGAAGTGGAAATAGGTATACTAAATTTCAGCTTCAAAGGGATCGCCTTAAAGTTGCAAATAAGAGGCGCAGGTCTTTCAAGAGGCGTTCGAAAATTCTGCGTGTCTTCGTTAAAGAGTCACTGTCTCGAAATATCTGCGCCACTTCTCGCTCTTTGATTTGCTCTCCGGAGACGTTACTTTGTTCCATCTCTTTCAACGGCATGTTGTCCTGTTACAAAGCTCAATTTTGTGTATTCTCGAAATTTTTGCCAGATTTTGGCCAATATATCAGGAGAAAATGAAGTGGAAATAGGTATACTAAATTTCAGCTTCAAAGGGATCGCCTTAAAGTTGCAAATAAGAGGCGCAGGTCTTTCAAGAGGCGTTCGAAAATTCTGCGTGTCTTCGTTAAAGAGTCACTGTCTCGAAATATCTGCGCCACTTCTCGCTCTTTGATTTGCTCTCCGGAGACGTTACTTTGTTCCATCTCTTTCGACGGCATGTTCTCCTATTACAAAGCCCAATTTTGTGCATTCTGAAAATTTTCGCCAGATTTTGGCCAATATATCAGGAGAACATGAAGTGGAAAGAGGTATACTAAATTTCAGCTTCAAAGGCATCGCCTTAAAGTTGCAAATAAGAGGCGCAGGCCTTGCAAGAGGTGTTCGAAAATTCTGCGTCTCTTCGTTAAACAATCACTGTCTCGAAACATCTGCGCCTCTTCTCGCTCTTTGATTTGCTCTCCGGAGACGTTACTTTGTGCCATCTCTTTCGACGGCATGTTCTCCTGTTACAAAGCCCAATTTTGTGCATTCTGAAAATTTTTGCCAGATTTTGGCCAATATATCAGGAGAACATGAAGTGGAAAGAGGTATACTAAATTTCAGCTGCAAAGGCATCGCCTTAAAGTTGCAACTAAGAGGCGCAGGCCTTGCAAGAGGCGTTCGAAAATTCTGCGTCTCTTCGTTAAACAATCACTGTCTCGAAACATCTGCGCCTCTTCTCGCTCTTTGATTTGCTCTCCGGAGACGTTACTTTGTGCCATCTCTTTCGACGGCATGTTCTCCTGTTACAAAGCCCAATTTTGTGCATTCTGAAAATTTTCGCCAGATTTTGGCCAATATATCAGGAGAACATTAAGTGGAAAGAGGTATACTAAATTTCAGCTTTAAAGGCATCGCCTTAAAGTTGCAAATAAGAGGCGCAGGCCTTTCAAGAGGCGTTCGAAAATTCTGCGTCTCTTCGTTAAACAGTCACTGTCTCGAAACACCTGCGCCACTTCTCGCTTTTTGATTTGCTCTCCAGAGACGTTACTTTGTTCCATCTCTTTCAACGGCATGTTGTCATGTTACAAAGCTCAATTTTGTGTATTCTCGAAATTTTCGCCAGATTTTGGCCAATATATCAGGAGAACATGAAGTGGAAATAGGTATACTAAATTTCAGCTTCAAAGGCATCGCCTTAAAGTTGCAAAAAAGAGGCGCAGGCCTTGCAAGAGGCGTTCGAAAATTCTGCGTCTCGTTGTTAAACAATCACTGTCTCGAAACACCTGCGCCACTTCTCGCTCTTTGATTTTGTCTCCAGAGACGTTACTTTGTTCCATCTCTTTCAACGGCATGTTGTCCTGTTACAAAGCTCAATTTTGTGTATTCTCGAAATTTTCGCCAGATTTTGGCCAATATATCAGGAGAAAATGAAGTGGAAATAGGTATACTAAATTTCAGCTTCAAAGGGATCGCCTTAAAGTTGCAAATAAGAGGCGCAGGTCTTTCAAGAGGCGTTCGAAAATTCTGCGTCTCTTCGTTAAAGAGTCACTGTCTCGAAATATCTGCGCCACTTCTCGCTCTTTGATTTGCTCTCCGGAGACGTTACTTTGTTCCATCTCTTTCGACGGCATGTTCTCCTATTACAAAGCCCAATTTTGTGCATTCTAAAAATTTTTGCCAGATTTTGGCCAATATATCAGGAGAACATGAAGTGGAAAGAGGTATACTAAATTTCTGCTTCAAAGGCATCGCCTTAAAGATGCAGATAAGAGGCGCAGGCCTTGCAAGAGGCGTTCGAAAATTCTGCGTCTCTTCGTTAAACAATCACTGTCTCGAAACATCTGCGCCTCTTCTCGCTCTTTGATTTGCTCTCCGGAGACGTTACTTTGTGCCATCTCTTTCGACGGCATGTTCTCCTGTTACAAAGCCCAATATTGTGCATTCTGGAAATTTTTGCCAGATTTTGGCCAATATATCAGGAGAACATGAAGTAGAAAGAGGTATACTAAATTTCAGCTTCAAAGGCATCGCCTTAAAGTTGCAAATAAGAGGCGCAGGCCTTTCAAGAGGCGTTCGAAAATTCTGCGTCTCTTCGTTAAACAGTCACTGTCTCGAAACACCTGCGCCACTTCTCGCTTTTTGATTTGCTCTCCAGAGACGTTACTTTGTTCCATCTCTTTCGACGGCATGTTCTCCTATTACAAAGCCCAATTTTGTGCATTCTGAAAATTTTCGCCAGATTTTGGCCAATATATCAGGAGAACATGAAGTGGAAAGAGGTATACTAAATTTCAGCTTTAAAGGCATCGATTTAAAGTTGCAAATAAGAGGCGCAGGCCTTTCAAGAGGCGTTCGAAAATTCTGCGTCTCTTCGTTAAACAGTCACTGTCTCGAAACACCTGCGCCACTTCTCGCTTTTTGATTTGCTCTCCAGAGACGTTACTTTGTTCCATCTCTTTCAACGGCATGTTGTCCTGTTACAAAGCTCAATTTTGTGTATTTTCGAAATTTTCGCCAGATTTTGGCCAATATATCAGGAGAACATGAAGTGGAAAGAGGTATACTAAATTTCAGCTTCAAAGGGATCGCCTTAAAGTTGCAAATAAGAGGCGCAGGTCTTTCAAGAGGCGTTCGAAAATTCTGCGTGTCTTCGTTAAACAGTCACTGTCTCGAAATATCTGCGCCACTTCTCGCTCTTTGATTTGCTCTCAGGAGACGTTACTTTGTTCCATCTCTTTCGACGGCATGTTCTCCTATTACAAAGCCCAATTTTTTGCATTCTGAAAATTTTCGCCAGATTTTGGCCAATATATCAGGAGAACATGAAGTGGAAAGAGGTATACTAAATTTCAGCTTCAAAGGCATCGCCTTAAAGTTGCAAATAAGAGGCGCAGGCCTTTCAAGAGGCGTTCGAAAATTCTGCGTGTCTTCGTTAAACAGTCACTGTCTCGAAACATCTGCGCCACTTCTCGCTCTTTGATTTGCTCTCCGGAGACGTTACTTTGTTCCATCTCTTTCGACGGCATGTTCTCCTATTACAAAGCCCAATTTTGTGCATTCTAAAAATTTTTGCCAGATTTTGGCCAATATATCAGGAGAACATGAAGTGGAAAGAGGTATACTAAATTTCTGCTTCAAAGGCATCGCCTTAAAGTTGCAGATAAGAGGCGCAGGCCTTGCAAGAGGCGTTCGAAAATTCTGCGTCTCTTCGTTAAACAATCACTGTCTCGAAACATCTGCGCCTCTTCTCGCTCTTTGATTTGCTCTCCGGAGACGTTACTTTGTGCCATCTCTTTCGATGGCATGTTCTCCTGTTACAAAGCCCAATATTGTGCATTCTGAAAATTTTTGCCAGATTTTGGCCAATATATCAGGAGAACATGAAGTAGAAAGAGGTATACTAAATTTCAGCTTCAAAGGCATCGCCTTAAAGTTGCAAATAAGAGGCGCAGGCCTTGCAAGAGGCGTTCGAAAATTCTGCGTCTCTTCGTTAAACAATCACTGTCTCGAAACATCTGCGCCTCTTCTCGCTCTTTGATTTGCTCTCCGGAGACGTTACTTTGTGCCATCTCTTTCGACGGCATGTTCTCCTGTTACAAAGCCCAATTTTGTGCATTCTGAAAATTTTCGCCAGATTTTGGCCAATATATCAGGAGAACATGAAGTGGAAAGAGGTATACTAAATTTCAGCTTTAAAGGCATCGCCTTAAAGTTGCAAATAAGAGGCGCAGGCCTTTCAAGAGGCGTTCGAAAATTCTGCGTCTCTTCGTTAAACAGTCACTGTCTCGAAACACCTGCGCCACTTCTCGCTTTTTGATTTGCTCTCCAGAGACGTTACTTTGTTCCATCTCTTTCAACGGCATGTTGTCCTGTTACAAAGCTCAATTTTGTGTATTCTCGAAATTTTCGCCAGATTTTGGCCAATATATCAGGAGAAAATGAAGTGGAAAGAGGTATACTAAATTTCAGCTTCAAAGGCATCGCCTTAAAGTTGCAAATAAGAGGCGCAGGTCTTTCAGGAGGCGTTCGAAAATTCTGCGTGTCTTCGTTAAACAGTCACTGTCTCGAAACACCTGCGCCACTTCTCGCTTTTTGATTTGCTCTCCAGAGACGTTACTTTGTGCCATCTCTTTCGACGGCATGTTCTCCTGTTACAAAGCCCAGTTTTGTGCATTCTCGAAATTTTCGCCAGATTTTGGCCAATATATCAGGAGAAAATGAAGTGGAAAGAGGTATACTAAATTTCAGCTTCAAAGGGATCGCCTTAAAGTTGCAAATAAGAGGCGCAGGTCTTTCAAGAGGCGTTCGAAAATTCTGCGTGTCTTCGTTAAACAGTCACTGTCTCGAAATATCTGCGCCACTTCTCGCTCTTTGATTTGCTCTCCGGAGACGTTACTTTGTTCCATCTCTTTCGACGGCATGTTCTCCTGTTACAAAGCCCAATTTTGTGCATTCTGAAAATTTTCGCCAGACTTTGGCCAATATATCAGGAGAACATGAAGTCGAAAGAGGTATACTAAATTTCAGCTTCAAAGGCATCGCCTTAAAGTTGCAAATAAGAGGCGCAGGCCTTGCAAGAGGCGTTCGAAAATTCTGCGTCTCTTCGTTAAACAATCACTGTCTCGAAACATCTGCGCCTCTTCTCGCTCTTTGATTTGCTCTCCGGAGACGTTACTTTGTGCCATCTCTTTCGACGGCATGTTCTCCTGTTACAAAGCCCAATTTTGTGCATTCTGAAAATTTTCGCCAGATTTTGGCCAATATATCAGGAGAACATGAAGTGGAAAGAGGTATACTAAATTTCAGCTTTAAAGGCATCGCCTTAAAGTTGCAAATAAGAGGCGCAGGCCTTTCAAGAGGCGTTCGAAAATTCTGCGTCTCTTCGTTAAACAGTCACTGTCTCGAAACACCTGCGCCACTTCTCGCTTTTTGATTTGCTCTCCAGAGACGTTACTTTGTTCCATCTCTTTCAACGGCATGTTGTCCTGTTACAAAGCTCAATTTTGTGTATTCTCGAAATTTTCGCCAGATTTTGGCCAATATATCAGGAGAACATGAAGTGGAAAGAGGTATACTAAATTTCAGCTTCAAAGGGATCGCCTTAAAGTTGCAAATAAGAGGCGCAGGTCTTTCAAGAGGCGTTCGAAAATTCTGCGTGTCTTCGTTAAAGAGTCACTGTCTCGAAATATCTGCGCCACTTCTCGCTCTTTGATTTGCTCTCCGGAGACGTTACTTTGTTCCATCTCTTTCGACGGCATGTTCTCCTATTACAAAGCCCAATTTTGTGCATTCTGAAAATTTTCGCCAGATTTTGGCCAATATATCAGGAGAACATGAAGTGGAAAGAGGTATACTAAATTTCAGCTTTAAAGGCATCGATTTAAAGTTGCAAACAAGAGGCGCAGGCCTTTCAAGAGGCGTTCGAAATTCTGCGTGTCTTCGTTAAACAGTCACTGTCTCGAAACATCTGCGCCACTTCTCGCCCTTTGATTTGCTCTCCGGAGACGTTACTTTGTGCCATCTCTTTCGACGGCATGTTCTCCTGTTACAAAGCACAATTTTGTGCATTCTGAAAATTTTCGCCAGATTTTGGCCATTATATCAGGAGAACATGAAGTGGAAAGAGGTATACTAAATTTCAGCTTCAAAGGCATCGCCTTAAAGTTGCAAATAAGAGGCGCAGGCCTTTCAAGAGGCGTTCGAAAATTCTGCGTCTCGTTGTTAAACAATCACTGTCTCGAAACACCTGCGCCACTACTCGCTCTTTGATTTGCACTCCAGAGACGTTACATTGTTCCATCTCTTTCAACGGCATGTTGTCCTGTTACAAAGCCCAATGTTGTGCATTCTGAAAATTTTTGCCAGATTTTGGCCAATATATCAGGAGAACATGAAGTGGAAAGAGGTATACTAAATTTCAGCTTCAAAGGCATCGCCTTAAAGTTGCAAATAAGAGGCGCAGGCCTTTCAAGAGGCGTTCGAAAATTCTGCGTCTCTTCGTTAAACAGTCACTGTCTCGAAACACCTGCGCCACTTCTCGCTTTTTGATTTGCTCTCCAGAGACGTTACTTTGTTCCATCTCTTTCAACGGCATGTTGTCCTGTTACAAAGCTCAATTTTGTGTATTCTCGAAATTTTCGCCAGATTTTGGCCAATATATCAGGAGAATATGAAGTGGAAAGAGGTATACTAAATTTCAGCTTCAAAGGGATCGCCTTAAAGTTGCAAATAAGAGGCGCAGGTCTTTCAAGAGGCGTTCGAAAATTCTGCGTGTCTTCGTTAAACAGTCACTGTCTCGAAATATCTGCGCCACTTCTCGCTCTTTGATTTGCTCTCAGGAGACGTTACTTTGTTCCATCTCTTTCGACGGCATGTTCTCCTATTACAAAGCCCAATTTTGTGCATTCTGAAAATTTTCGCCAGATTTTGGCCAATATATCAGGAGAACATGAAGTGGAAAGAGGTATACTAAATTTCAGCTTTAAAGGCATCGATTTAAAGTTGCAAATAAGAGGCGCAGGCCTTTCAAGAGGCGTTCGAAAATTCTGCGTCTCTTCGTTAAACAGTCACTGTCTCGAAACACCTGCGCCACTTCTCGCTTTTTGATTTGCTCTCCAGAGACGTTACTTTGTTCCATCTCTTTCAACGGCATGTTGTCCTGTTACAAAGCTCAATTTTGTGTATTTTCGAAATTTTCGCCAGATTTTGGCCAATATATCAGGAGAACATGAAGTGGAAAGAGGTATACGAAATTTCAGCTTCAAAGGGATCGCCTTAAAGTTGCAAATAAGAGGCGCAGGTCTTTCAAGAGGCGTTCGAAAATTCTGCGTGTCTTCGTTAAACAGTCACTGTCTCGAAATATCTGCGCCACTTCTCGCTCTTTGATTTGCTCTCAGGAGACGTTACTTTGTTCCATCTCTTTCGACGGCATGTTCTCCTATTACAAAGCCCAATTTTTTGCATTCTGAAAATTTTCGCCAGATTTTGGCCATTATATCAGGAGAACATGAAGTGGAAAGAGGTATACTAAATTTCAGCTTCAAAGGCATCGCCTTAAAGTTGCAAATAAGAGGCGCAGGCCTTTCAAGAGGCGTTCGAAAATTCTGCGTGTCTTCGTTAAACAGTCACTGTCTCGAAACATCTGCGCCACTTCTCGCTCTTTGATTTGCTCTCCGGAGACGTTACTTTGTTCCATCTCTTTCGACGGCATGTTCTCCTATTACAAAGCCCAATTTTGTGCATTCTGAAAATTTTTGCCAGATTTTGGCCAATATATCAGGAGAACATGAAGTGGATAGAGGTATACTAAATTTCTGCTTCAAAGGCATCGCCTTAAAGTTGCAAATAAGAGGCGCAGGCCTTGCAAGAGGCGTTCGAAAATTCTGCGTCTCTTCGTTAAACAGTCACTGTCTCGAAACATCTGCGCCTCTTCTCGCTCTTTGATTTGCTCTCCGGAGACGTTACTTTGTGCCATCTCTTTCGACGGCATGTTCTCCTGTTACAAAGCCCAATTTTGTGCATTCTGAAAATTTTCGCCAGATTTTGGCCAATATATCAGGAGAACATGAAGTGGAAAGAGGTATACTAAATTTCAGCTTCAAAGGCATCGCCTTAAAGTTGCAAATAAGAGGCGCAGGCCTTTCAAGAGGAGTTCGAAAATTCTGCGTGTCTTCGTTAAACAGTCACTGTCTCGAAATACCTGCGCCACTTCTCGCTCTTTGATTTGCTCTCCGGAGACGTTACTTTGTTCCATCTCTTTCGACGGCATGTTCTCCTGTTACAAAGCCCAATTTTATGCATTCTGAAAATTTTCGCCAGATTTTGGCCAATATATCAGGAGAACATGAAGTGGAAAGAGGTATACTAAATTTCAGCTTCAAAGGCATCGCCTTAAAGTTGCAAATAAGAGGCGCAGGCCTTGCAAGAGGCGTTCGAAAATTCTGCGTCTCGTTGTTAAACAATCACTGTCTCGAAACACCTGCGCCACTTCTCGCTCTTTGATTTGCTCTCCAGAGACGTTACTTTGTTCCATCTCTTTCAACGGCATGTTGTCCTGTTACAATGCTCAATTTTGTGTATTCTCGAAATTTTCGCCAGATTTTGGCCAATATATCAGGAGAACATGAAGTCGAAAGAGGTATACTAAATTTCAGCTTCAAAGGCATCGCCTTAAAGTTGCAAATAAGAGGCGCAGGCCTTTCAAGAGGCGTTCGAAAATTCTGCGTGTCTTCGTTAAACAGTCACTGTCTCGAAACATCTGCGCCACTTCTCGCCCTTTGATTTGCTCTCCGGAGACGTTACTTTGTGCCATCTCTTTCAACGGCATGTTGTCCTGTTACAAAGCTCAATTTTGTGTATTCTCGAAATTTTCGCCAGATTTTGGCCAATATATCAGGAGAACATGAAGTGGAAAGAGGTATACTAAATTTCTGCTTCAAAGGCATCGCCTTAAAGTTGCAGATAAGAGGCGCAGGTCTTTCAAGAGGCGTTCGAAAATTCTGCGTCTCTTCGTTAAACAATCACTGTCTCGAAACATCTGCGCCTCTTCTCGCTCTTTGATTTGCTCTCCGGAGACGTTACTTTGTGCCATCTCTTTCGATGGCATGTTCTCCTGTTACAAAGCCCAATATTGTGCATTCTGAAAATTTTTGCCAGATTTTGGCCAATATATCAGGAGAACATGAAGTAGAAAGAGGTATACTAAATTTCAGCTTCAAAGGCATCGCCTTAAAGTTGCAAATAAGAGGCGCAGGCCTTGCAAGAGGCGTTCGAAAATTCTGCGTCTCTTCGTTAAACAATCACTGTCTCGAAACATCTGCGCCTCTTCTCGCTCTTTGATTTGCTCTCCGGAGACGTTACTTTGTGCCATCTCTTTCGACGGCATGTTCTCCTGTTACAAAGCCCAATTTTGTGCATTCTGAAAATTTTCGCCAGATTTTGGCCAATATATCAGGAGAACATGAAGTGGAAAGAGGTATACTAAATTTCAGCTTTAAAGGCATCGCCTTAAAGTTGCAAATAAGAGGCGCAGGCCTTTCAAGAGGCGTTCGAAAATTCTGCGTCTCTTCGTTAAACAGTCACTGTCTCGAAACACCTGCGCCACTTCTCGCTTTTTGATTTGCTCTCCAGAGACGTTACTTTGTTCCATCTCTTTCAACGGCATGTTGTCCTGTTACAAAGCCCAATGTTGTGCATTCTGAAAATTTTTGCCAGATTTTGGCCAATATATCAGGAGAACATGAAGTGGAAAGAGGTATACTAAATTTCAGCTTCAAAGGCATCGCCTTAAAGTTGCAAATAAGAGGCGCAGGCCTTTCAAGAGGCGTTCGAAAATTCTGCGTCTCTTCGTTAAACAGTCACTGTCTCGAAACACCTGCGCCACTTCTCGCTTTTTGATTTGCTCTCCAGAGACGTTACTTTGTTCCATCTCTTTCAACGGCATGTTGTCCTGTTACAAAGCTCAATTTTGTGTATTCTCGAAATTTTCGCCAGATTTTGGCCAATATATCAGGAGAATATGAAGTGGAAAGAGGTATACTAAATTTCAGCTTCAAAGGGATCGCCTTAAAGTTGCAAATAAGAGGCGCAGGTCTTTCAAGAGGCGTTCGAAAATTCTGCGTGTCTTCGTTAAACAGTCACTGTCTCGAAATATCTGCGCCACTTCTCGCTCTTTGATTTGCTCTCAGGAGACGTTACTTTGTTCCATCTCTTTCGACGGCATGTTCTCCTATTACAAAGCCCAATTTTGTGCATTCTGAAAATTTTCGCCAGATTTTGGCCAATATATCAGGAGAACATGAAGTGGAAAGAGGTATACTAAATTTCAGCTTTAAAGGCATCGATTTAAAGTTGCAAATAAGAGGCGCAGGCCTTTCAAGAGGCGTTCGAAAATTCTGCGTCTCTTCGTTAAACAGTCACTGTCTCGAAACACCTGCGCCACTTCTCGCTTTTTGATTTGCTCTCCAGAGACGTTACTTTGTTCCATCTCTTTCAACGGCATGTTGTCCTGTTACAAAGCTCAATTTTGTGTATTTTCGAAATTTTCGCCAGATTTTGGCCAATATATCAGGAGAACATGAAGTGGAAAGAGGTATACGAAATTTCAGCTTCAAAGGGATCGCCTTAAAGTTGCAAATAAGAGGCGCAGGTCTTTCAAGAGGCGTTCGAAAATTCTGCGTGTCTTCGTTAAACAGTCACTGTCTCGAAATATCTGCGCCACTTCTCGCTCTTTGATTTGCTCTCAGGAGACGTTACTTTGTTCCATCTCTTTCGACGGCATGTTCTCCTATTACAAAGCCCAATTTTTTGCATTCTGAAAATTTTCGCCAGATTTTGGCCATTATATCAGGAGAACATGAAGTGGAAAGAGGTATACTAAATTTCAGCTTCAAAGGCATCGCCTTAAAGTTGCAAATAAGAGGCGCAGGCCTTTCAAGAGGCGTTCGAAAATTCTGCGTCTCGTTGTTAAACAATCACTGTCTCGAAACACCTGCGCCACTACTCGCTCTTTGATTTGCACTCCAGAGACGTTACTTTGTTCCATCTCTTTCAACGGCATGTTGTCCTGTTACAAAGCCCAATGTTGTGCATTCTGAAAATTTTTGCCAGATTTTGGCCAATATATCAGGAGAACATGAAGTGGAAAGAGGTATACTAAATTTCAGCTTCAAAGGCATCGCCATAAAGTTGCAAATAAGAGGCGCAGGCCTTTCAAGAGGCGTTCGAAAATTCTGCGTGTCTTCGTTAAACAGTCACTGTCTCGAAACATCTGCGCCACTTCTCGCTCTTTGATTTGCTCTCCGGAGACGTTACTTTGTTCCATCTCTTTCAACGGCATGTTGTCCTGTTACAAAGCTCAATTTTGTGTATTCTCGAAATTTTCGCCAGATTTTGGCCAATATATCAGGAGAATTTGAAGTGGAAAGAGGTATACTAAATTTCAGCTTCAAAGGGATCGCCTTAAAGTTGCAAATAAGAGGCGCAGGTCTTTCAAGAGGCGTTCGAAAATTCTGCGTGTCTTCGTTAAACAGTCACTGTCTCGAAATATCTGCGCCACTTCTCGCTCTATGATTTGCTCTCAGGAGACGTTACTTTGTTCCATCTCTTTCGACGGCATGTTCTCCTATTACAAAGCCCAATTTTTTGCATTCTGAAAATTTTCGCCAGATTTTGGCCAATATATCAGGAGAACATGAAGTGGAAAGAGGTATACTAAATTTCAGCTTCAAAGGCATCGCCATAAAGTTGCAAATAAGAGGCGCAGGCCTTTCAAGAGGCGTTCGAAAATTCTGCGTGTCTTCGTTAAACAGTCACTGTCTCGAAACATCTGCGCCACTTCTCGCTCTTTGATTTGCTCTCCGGAGACGTTACTTTGTTCCATCTCTTTCGACGGCATGTTCTCCTATTACAAAGCCCAATTTTGTGCATTCTGAAAATTTTTGCCAGATTTTGGCCAATATATCAGGAGAACATGAAGTGGATAGAGGTATACTAAATTTCTGCTTCAAAGGCATCGCCTTAAAGTTGCAAATAAGAGGCGCAGGCCTTGCAAGAGGCGTTCGAAAATTCTGCGTCTCTTCGTTAAACAGTCACTGTCTCGAAACATCTGCGCCTCTTCTCGCTCTTTGATTTGCTCTCCGGAGACGTTACTTTGTGCCATCTCTTTCGACGGCATGTTCTCCTGTTACAAAGCCCAATTTTGTGCATTCTGAAAATTTTCGCCAGATTTTGGCCAATATATCAGGAGAACATGAAGTGGAAAGAGGTATACTAAATTTCAGCTTCAAAGGCATCGCCTTAAAGTTGCAAATAAGAGGCGCAGGCCTTTCAAGAGGAGTTCGAAAATTCTGCGTGTCTTCGTTAAACAGTCACTGTCTCGAAATACCTGCGCCACTTCTCGCTCTTTGATTTGCTCTCCGGAGACGTTACTTTGTTCCATCTCTTTCGACGGCATGTTCTCCTGTTACAAAGCCCAATTTTATGCATTCTGAAAATTTTCGCCAGATTTTGGCCAATATATCAGGAGAACATGAAGTGGAAAGAGGTATACTAAATTTCAGCTTCAAAGGCATCGCCTTAAAGTTGCAAATAAGAGGCGCAGGCCTTGCAAGAGGCGTTCGAAAATTCTGCGTCTCGTTGTTAAACAATCACTGTCTCGAAACACCTGCGCCACTTCTCGCTCTTTGATTTGCTCTCCAGAGACGTTACTTTGTTCCATCTCTTTCAACGGCATGTTGTCCTGTTACAATGCTCAATTTTGTGTATTCTCGAAATTTTCGCCAGATTTTGGCCAATATATCAGGAGAACATGAAGTGGAAAGAGGTATACTAAATTTCAGCTTCAAAGGGATCACCTTAAAGTTGCAAATAAGAGGCGCAGGTCTTTCAAGAGGCGTTCGAAAATTCTGCGTGTCTTCGTTAAAGAGTCACTGTCGCGAAATATCTGCGCCACTTCTCGCTCTTTGATTTGCTCTCCGGAGACGTTACTTTGTTCCATCTCTTTCGACGGCATGTTCTCCTATTACAAAGCCCAATTTTGTGCATTCTGAAAATTTTCGCCAGATTTTGGCCAATATATCAGGAGAACATGAAGTGGAAAGAGGTATACTAAATTTCAGCTTCAAAGGCATCGCCTTAAAGTTGCAAGTAAGAGGCGCAGGCCTTGCAAGAGGCGTTCGAAAATTCTGCGTCTCTTCGTTAAACAATCACTGTCTCGAAACATCTGCGCCTCTTCTCGCTCTTTGATTTGCTCTCCGGAGACGTTACTTTGTGCCATCTCTTTCGACGGCATGTTCTCCTGTTACAAAGCCCAATTTTGTGCATTCTGAAAATTTTTGCCAGATTTTGGCCAATATATCAGGAGAACATGAAGTGGAAAGAGGTATACTAAATTTCAGCTTCAAAGGCATCGCCTTAAAGTTGCAAATAAGAGGCGCAGGCCTTGCAAGAGGCGTTCGAAAATTCTGCGTCTCTTCGTTAAACAATCACTGTCTCGAAACATCTGCGCCTCTTCTCGCACTTTGATTTGCTCTCCGGAGACGTTACTTTGTGCCATCTCTTTCGACGGCATGTTGTCCTGTTACAAAGCTCAATTTTGTGTATTCTCGAAATTTTCGCCAGATTTTGGCCAATATATCAGGAGAACATGAAGTGGAAAGAGGTATACTAAATTTCTGCTTTAAAGGCATCGCCTTAAAGTTGCAAATAAGAGGCGCAGGCCTTTCAAGAGGCGTTCGAAAATTCTGCGTGTCTTCGTTAAACAGTCACTGTCTCGAAACATCTGCGCCACTTCTCGCCCTTTGATTTGCTCTCCGGAGACGTTACTTTGTTCCATCTCTTTCGACGGCATGTTCTCCTGTTACAAAGCCCAATTTTGTGCATTCTGAAAATTTTCGCCAGATTTTGGCCAATATATCAGGAGAACATGAAGTGGAAAGAGGTATACTAAACTTCAGCTTCAAAGGCATCGCCTTAAAGTTGCAATTAAGAGGCGCAGGCCTTTCAAGAGGCGTTCGAAAATTCTGCGTGTCTTCGTTAAACAGTCACTGTCTCGAAACATCTGCGCCACTTCTCGCTCTTTGATTTGCTCTCCGGAGACGTTACTTTGTTCCATCTCTTTCGACGGCATGTTCTCCTATTACAAAGCCCAATTTTGTGCATTCTGAAAATTTTTGCCAGATTTTGGCCAATATATCAGGAGAACATGAAGTGGATAGAGGTATACTAAATTTCTGCTTCAAAGGCATCGCCTTAAAGTTGCAAATAAGAGGCGCAGGCCTTGCAAGAGGCGTTCGAAAATTCTGCGTGTCTTCGTTAAACAGTCACTGTCTCGAAACATCTGCGCCACTTCTCGCTCTTTGATTTGCTCTCCGGAGACGTTACTTTGTTCCATCTCTTTCGACGGCATGTTCTCCTGTTACAAAGCCCAATTTTGTGCATTCTGAAAATTTTCGCCAGATTTTGGCCAATATATCAGGAGAACATGAAGTGGAAAGAGGTATACTAAACTTCAGCTTCAAAGGCATCGCCTTAAAGTTGCAATTAAGAGGCGCAGGCCTTTCAAGAGGCGTTCGAAAATTCTGCGTGTCTTCGTTAAACAGTCACTGTCTCGAAACATCTGCGCCACTTCTCGCTCTTTGATTTGCTCTCCGGAGACGTTACTTTGTTCCATCTCTTTCGACGGCATGTTCTCCTATTACAAAGCCCAATTTTGTGCATTCTGAAAATTTTTGCCAGATTTTGGCCAATATATCAGGAGAACATGAAGTGGATAGAGGTATACTAAATTTCTGCTTCAAAGGCATCGCCTTAAAGTTGCAAATAAGAGGCGCAGGCCTTGCAAGAGGCGTTCGAAAATTCTGCGTCTCTTCGTTAAACAGTCACTGTCTCGAAACATCTGCGCCTCTTCTCGCTCTTTGATTTGCTCTCCGGAGACGTTACTTTGTGCCATCTCTTTCGACGGCATGTTCTCCTGTTACAAAGCCCAATTTTGTGCATTCTGAAAATTTTCGCCAGATTTTGGCCAATATATCAGGAGAACATGAAGTGGAAAGAGGTATACTAAATTTCAGCTTCAAAGGCATCGCCTTAAAGTTGCAAATAAGAGGCGCAGGTCTTTCAAGAGGCGTTCGAAAATTCTGCGTGTCTTCGTTAAAGAGTCACTGTCGCGAAATATCTGCGCCACTTCTCGCTCATTGATTTGCTCTCCGGAGACGTTACTTTGTTCCATCTCTTTCGACGGCATGTTCTCCTATTACAAAGCCCAATTTTGTGCATTCTGAAAATTTTCGCCAGATTTTGGCCAATATATCAGGAGAACATGAAGTGGAAAGAGGTATACTAAATTTCAGCTTCAAAGGCATCGCCTTAAAGTTGCAAGTAAGAGGCGCAGGCCTTGCAAGAGGCGTTCGAAAATTCTGCGTCTCTTCGTTAAACAATCACTGTCTCGAAACATCTGCGCCTCTTCTCGCTCTTTGATTTGCTCTCCGGAGACGTTACTTTGTGCCATCTCTTTCGACGGCATGTTCTCCTGTTACAAAGCCCAATTTTGTGCATTCTGAAAATTTTTGCCAGATTTTGGCCAATATATCAGGAGAACATGAAGTGGAAAGAGGTATACTAAATTTCAGCTTCAAAGGCATCGCCTTAAAGTTGCAAATAAGAGGCGCAGGCCTTGCAAGAGGCGTTCGAAAATTCTGCGTCTCTTCGTTAAACAATCACTGTCTCGAAACATCTGCGCCTCTTCTCGCACTTTGATTTGCTCTCCGGAGACGTTACTTTGTGCCATCTCTTTCGACGGCATGTTGTCCTGTTACAAAGCTCAATTTTGTGTATTCTCGAAATTTTCGCCAGATTTTGGCCAATATATCAGGAGAACATGAAGTGGAAAGAGGTATACTAAATTTCTGCTTTAAAGGCATCGCCTTAAAGTTGCAAATAAGAGGCGCAGGCCTTTCAAGAGGCGTTCGAAAATTCTGCGTGTCTTCGTTATACAGTCACTGTCTCGAAACATCTGCGCCACTTCTCGCCCTTTGATTTGCTCTCCGGAGACGTTACTTTGTTCCATCTCTTTCGACGGCATGTTCTCCTGTTACAAAGCCCAATTTTGTGCATTCTGAAAATTTTCGCCAGATTTTGGCCAATATATCAGGAGAACATGAAGTGGAAAGAGGTATACTAAATTTCAGCTTCAAAGGCATCGCCTTAAAGTTGCAAATAAGAGGCGCAGGCCTTTCAAGAGGCGTTCGAAAATTCTGCGTGTCTTCGTTAAACAGTCACTGTCTCGAAATACCTGCGCCACTTCTCGCTTTTTGATTTGCTCTCCGGAGACGTTACTTTGTTCCATCTCTTTCGACGGCATGTTCTCCTGTTACAAAGCCCAATTTTGTGTATTCTCGAAATTTTCGCCAGATTTTGGCCAATATATCAGGAGAACATGAAGTGGAAAGAGGTATACTAAATTTCAGCTTCAAAGGGATCACCTTAAAGTTGCAAATAAGAGGCGCAGGTCTTTCAAGAGGCGTTCGAAAATTCTGCGTGTCTTCGTTAAAGAGTCACTGTCGCGAAATATCTGCGCCACTTCTCGCTCTTTGATTTGCTCTCCGGAGACGTTACTTTGTTCCATCTCTTTCGACGGCATGTTCTCCTATTACAAAGCCCAATTTTGTGCATTCTGAAAATTTTCGCCAGATTTTGGCCAATATATCAGGAGAACATGAAGTGGAAAGAGGTATACTAAATTTCAGCTTCAAAGGCATCGCCTTAAAGTTGCAAGTAAGAGGCGCAGGCCTTGCAAGAGGCGTTCGAAAATTCTGCGTCTCTTCGTTAAACAATCACTGTCTCGAAACATCTGCGCCTCTTCTCGCTCTTTGATTTGCTCTCCGGAGACGTTACTTTGTGCCATCTCTTTCGACGGCATGTTCTCCTGTTACAAAGCCCAATTTTGTGCATTCTGAAAATTTTCGCCAGATTTTGGCCAATATATCAGGAGAACATGAAGTGGAAAGAGGTATACTAAATTTCAGCTTCAAAGGCATCGCCTTAAAGTTGCAAATAAGAGGCGCAGGCCTTTCAAGAGGCGTTCGAAAATTCTGC
>NW_027485440.1:0-38098 GCF_050908995.1 Andrena cerasifolii
ATAAAATTTTTTTCAAAGAAATTGTTAAAAAATTAAAACAAAATTAAAATTTTTTTTTTAAATTTTAAAAAAAAATTTTAAAAATTAAAAAAAAAATTATAAAAAATTAAAAAATTTTTTTTTAAAATTTAAAAAAAATAAAAAAATTATAACAAATTTAAAATAAAAAATTTAAAATTTGAAAAAATTTAAAGAAATTGAAATAAAAGAAAAATAAAAATTAAAAAAACATTTTTTGAAATAAAAAAATTATAATTTAAAAAAAAATGAAAAAAAATTTAAAAAAATAAAAAAATTTTTAAAAAATTTTGTTAAGAAATTAAAACAAATTTTTTAAAAAAAAATTTAAAAAATTTTAAAAATAATTTTAAAAGATTTTTTAAAAATAAAAAAACAATTTATAAGAAAATTAAAAAAAAATTTAAAAAAAAATTATAAGAAAATTTAAAAAAATATTTTAAAAAAAATTATAAGAAAATTAAAAAAAAATGTTAAAAATTTGAAAAAATTTAAAAAAAAATTAAACTAAAAGAAAAATAAAAATTAAAAAAACATTTTTTGAAATAAAAAATTATTATTTTAAAAAAAAATAAAAAAAAATTTTAAAAAGTTTTTTAAAAAATCTAAAAAAAAATTTTAAAAAATTTAAAAAAATAAAAAAAAATTTTAAAAATTAAAAAAAAATTAAAATTTTTTTTTTTTAAATAAAAAAATTATAAGAAAATAATAAAAAATTAAAATTAAAAAAAAAATAAAAAAAAATTTTAAAAAAATTTGTTAAAAAATTAAAACAAATTTTTTAAAAAAAATTTTAAAAAAATTAAAACAATTTTTTTAAAAAAAATTTTAAAAAAATTAAAACAAATTTTTTAAAAAAAAATTTTAAAAAATTAAAAAAATAAATAAAACAAATTGAAAATTAAAAAAAAAACAAAAAAAATTTAAAAAAAAATTTTAAAAAAAATTAAGAAAACAATTTTGTAACGTCCCACGATTTTTCGCGCGTTTCCTATTCCCAATTCCACTAGTAAACCTCAAAATCACTCCACTAAAGTCTATCAAACTCAACTCCTACCCCATCTCCTCAATCACCGATCACCTTGATGTTGCACCTTAGCGGTCAACAACACAGGATGATCAATACAAACCTCCACCTCGCTGATGTACCTTAGCGGTCCCCATCACGAGATGATCGTTTCAAAACCCTCTTCGCCTATTCGTCTTACAAGGCACGAATCATTCCCTCCAAAAACAAATTCAAACAAGTCCCTCATTACAAATCCCTCTTAAATCGAGACCAAGTCTCAACCCCCTCTTTACGACTCATGAAGTCCAAGCCACTCTAATAACCCCTTTCCCGTAAAACACCCGAAATCCATTCGATGAGTTGAGTATCTCTTTTCGCAGTCATAAAAACCCCAGAAACCTAATTGCGACGTATATTTGGCGTACGTGACATAAATACATCTATTAATAGACGTACCGTTTGTAAAAACCCCGGAAGTCCTACTGCGTCTTAAACCGAAATGTGTCAAGGTCTTTACCGCGCGTACCCCACAATACTCCTGTGAAACTACATAAATATGAGGTCCTGACAGGCAGAGTCCTCTTTCTTCGACAGAAATCACTCTTCGGTAGAAGTCTTACTTGAAAAGTATATCTTTAAAGTGTTAATATTAAACTCAGTGTTCGACGATCACTGTAAGCCATTTATATTACTTAATATTATTGTGCATATCACCACCATACCATACTATTCAATTATTTTGTTTATAACTGCTTATCGCAATCTTACTACTCAATTATTTCGTTTATAACTGCTTATCGCAATCTTACAATTCTATTATTTCATTTATAACTGCTTATCGCAATCTTACTATTCTATTATTTTGTTTATAACTGCTTATCGCAATCTTATCATATTATTATTATTAACGATCATTATTAAACGACTTATATTGTATCTCATGTCCATATATATATATTAAATGTTATAACCATATTACAAATATTGTGCCAATGCTAAAAGCCCCCTCGCACGATTATAATAACCGATTAACGAAGTTAATAAATCGCTTTGTTTAAAATCTTGCTTCAAGTTATTTGTGTTCAACCATTAGTTACGAACGTACTAAGATACAAACCAACGAGTCGGCGAAACAGCTGATCGCGGATCGCGAACTCGAGAACAGTGACAGTGTCTACTAACATTCCCTTGCATAGCTGCACGTATAGACGAATTTCTCAAGAAATATTACGAGGAAACTTTTTGTGCCTATGCAACGGTAAATCTGATATTACGTAAACCAAAACAAAGTGCTAACGGGTGTTCCCCAAATACGCTCTAGCCTTTAAACTTCCCTGGTCGACTAGTGTGCTGGATTATAGATTCGCGCCTGGCGTTCCTCCCTGTAAAACGATTAGTGTGCTGGATTATAGATTCGCGCCTGAATTCCTTCAAAATCCTCAGTGTGCTGGATTCAAGATTCGCGCCTGACGTTCTTCTCCTTCAAAACCCTCAGTGTACTGGATTCAAGATTCGCGCCTGACGTTCCTCTCCTTCCAAACCGTCAGTGTGCTGGATTATAGATTCGCGCCTGAATTCCTTTCAAACCCTCAGTGTGACGGATTCAATATTCGCGCCTAAGTTCCTTCCAAACCCTCAGTGTGCTGGATTCAAGATTCGCGCCTAACGTTCCTCTCCTTCCAAACCCTCAGTGTGCTGGATTATAGATTCGCGCCTGAATTCCTTTCAAACCCTCAGTGTGACGGATTCAATATTCGCGCCTAAGTTCCTTCCAAACCCTCAGTGTGACGGATTTAATATTCGCGCCTGGTCTTCCCCCAAAAATCTCAGAGTGCTGGATTTTAGATTCGCGTCTGTCTTTCTCCTTTCCTAATGTCGTCGTTCCCAAAAGACCTCACCCGGGACGTGACACTCGTTTTACTCGTTTTACTCGATTTACTCGTTTTACTCGTTTTACTCGTTTTACTCGTTTTACTCGTTTTACTCGTTTTGCTCGTTTTGCTCGTTTTGCTCGTTTTACTCGTTTTACTCGTTTTACTCGTTTTACTCGTTTTACTCGATTTACTCGTTTTACTCGTTTTACTCGATTTACTCGTTTTACTCGTTTTACTCGTTTTACTCGTTTTACTCGTTTTACTCGTTTTACTCGATTTACTCGTTTTACTCGTTTTACTCGTTTTGCTCGTTTTGCTCGTTTTACTCGTTTTACTCGTTTTACTCGTTTTACTCGTTTTACTCGTTTTACTCGTTTTACTCGATTTACTCGTTTTACTCGTTTTACTCGTTTTACTCGATTTACTCGTTTTACTCGTTTTACTCGTTTTACTCGTTTTACTCGTTTTACTCGATTTACTCGTTTTACTCGTTTTACTCGTTTTACTCGTTTTACTCGTTTTACTCGTTTTACTCGTTTTACTCGTTTTACTCGTTTTTCTCCTTTTACTCGTTTTACTCGTTTTACTCGTTTTACTCGTTTTACTCGTTTTACTCGTTTTACTCGTTTTACTCGTTTTACTCGATTTACTCGATTTACTCGTTTTACTCGTTTTACTCGATTTACTCGTTTTACTCGTTTTACTCGTTTTACTCGTTTTACTCGTTTTACTCGTTTTACTCGTTTTACCCGTTTTACTCGTTTTACTCGTTTTACTCGTTTTACTCGTTTTACTCGTTTTACTCGTTTTACTCGTTTTACTCGTTTTACTCGTTTTACTCGTTTTACTCGTTTTACTCGTTTTACTCGTTTTACTCGATTTACTCGTTTTACTCGTTTTACTCGTTTTACTCGTTTTACTCGTTTTACTCGTTTTACTCGTTTTACTCGTTTTCCTCGTTTTGCTCGTTTTACTCGTTTTGCTCGTTTTGCTCGTTTTGCTCGTTTTACTCGTTTTACTCGTTTTACTCGTTTTACTCGTTTTACTCGTTTTACTCGTTTTACTCGTTTTACTCGTTTTACTCGTTTTACTCGTTTTACTCGTTTTACTCGTTTTACTCGTTTTACTCGTTTTACTCGTTTTACTCGATTTACTCGTTTTACTCGTTTTACTCGTTTTACTCGTTTTACTCGTTTTACTCGTTTTACTCGTTTTACTCGTTTTACTCGTTTTACTCGTTTTACTCGTTTTACTCGTTTTACTCGTTTTACTCGTTTTTCTCGTTTTACTCGTTTTACTCGTTTTACTCGTTTTACTCGTTTTACTCGTTTTACTCGTTTTACTCGTTTTACTCGATTTACTCGATTTACTCGTTTTACTCGTTTTACTCGATTTACTCGTTTTACTCGTTTTACTCGTTTTACTCGTTTTACTCGTTTTACTCGTTTTACTCGTTTTACTCGTTTTACTCGTTTTACTCGTTTTACTCGTTTTACTCGTTTTACTCGTTTTACCCGTTTTACTCGTTTTACCCGTTTTACTCGTTTTACTCGTTTTACTCGTTTTACTCGTTTTACTCGTTTTACTCGTTTTACTCGTTTTACTCGTTTTACTCGTTTTACTCGTTTTACTCGTTTTACTCGTTTTACTCGTTTTACTCGATTTACTCGTTTTACTCGTTTTACTCGTTTTACTCGTTTTACTCGTTTTACTCGTTTTACTCGTTTTACTCGTTTTACTCGTTTTACTCGTTTTACTCGTTTTACTCGTTTTACTCGTTTTACTCGATTTACTCGATTTACTCGTATTACTCGATTTACTCGTTTTACTCGTTTTACTCGTTTTACTCGTTTTACTCGTTTTACTCGTTTTACTCGTTTTACTCGTTTTACTCGTTTTACTCGTTTTACTCGATTTACTCGTTTTACTCGATTTACTAGATTTACTCGTTTTACTCGTTTTACTCGTTTTACTCGTTTTACTCGTTTTACTCGTTTTACTCGTTTTACTCGTTTTACTCGTTTTACTCGTTTTACTCGTTTTACTCGTTTTACTCGTTTTACTCGTTTTACTCGTTTTACTCGATTTACTCGATTTACTCGATTTACTCGTTTTACTCGTTTTACTCGTTTTACTCGTTTTACTCGTTTTACTCGTTTTACTCGATTTACTCGTTTTACTCGTTTTACTCGTTTTACTCGTTTTACTCGTTTTACTCGTTTTACTCGTTTTACTCGTTTTACTCGTTTTACTCGTTTTACTCGTTTTACTCGTTTTTCTCGTTTTTCTCGTTTTACTCGTTTTACTCGTTTTACTCGTTTTACTCGTTTTACTCGTTTTACTCGTTTTACTCGTTTTACCCGTTTTACTCGTTTTACCCGTTTTACTCGTTTTACTCGTTTTACTCGTTTTACTCGTTTTACTCGTTTTACTCGTTTTACTCGTTTTACTCGTTTTACTCGTTTTACTCGTTTTACTCGTTTTACTCGTTTTACTCGTTTTACTCGTTTTACTCGTTTTACTCGTTTTACTCGATTTACTCGTTTTACTCGTTTTACTCGTTTTACTCGTTTTACTCGTTTTACTCGTTTTACTCGTTTTACTCGTTTTACTCGATTTACTCGATTTACTCGATTTACTCGTATTACTCGATTTACTCGTTTTACTCGTTTTACTCGTTTTACTCGTTTTACTCGTTTTACTCGTTTTACTCGTTTTACTCGTTTTACTCGTTTTACTCGTTTTACTCGTTTTACTCGTTTTACTCGATTTACTCGTTTTACTCGATTTACTAGATTTACTAGATTTACTCGTTTTACTCGTTTTACTCGTTTTACTCGTTTTACTCGTTTTACTCGTTTTACTCGTTTTACTCGTTTTACTCGTTTTACTCGTTTTACTCGTTTTACTCGTTTTACTCGTTTTACTCGTTTTACTCGTTTTACTCGTTTTACTCGTTTTACTCGTTTTACTCGTTTTACTCGTTTTACTCGTTTTACTCGTTTTACTCGTTTTACTCGTTTTACTCGTTTTACTCGTTTTACTCGTTTTACTCGTTTTACTCGATTTACTCGATTTACTCGATTTACTCGTTTTACTCGTTTTACTCGTTTTACTCGTTTTACTCGTTTTACTCGTTTTACTCGTTTTACTCGTTTTACTCGTTTTACTCGTTTTACTCGTTTTACTCGTTTTACTCGTTTTACTCGTTTTACCCGTTTTACTCGTTTTACTCGTTTTACTCGTTTACTCGTTTACTCGTTTTACTCGTTTTACTCGTTTTGCTCGTTTTGCTCGTTTTGCTCGTTTTGCTCGTTTTGCTCGTTTTGCTCGTTTTGCTCGTTTTGCTCGATTTACTCGTTTTACTCGTTTTACTCGTTTTACTCGTTTTACTCGTTTTGCTCGTTTTACTCGTTTTGCTCGTTTTGCTCGTTTTGCTCGTTTTGCTCGTTTTGCTCGTTTTGCTCGTTTTGCTCGTTTTGCTCGTTTTGCTCGTTTTGCTCGTTTTGCTCGTTTTGCTCGTTTTGCTCGTTTTGCTCGTTTTGCTCGTTTTGCTCGTTTTGCTCGTTTTGCTCGTTTTGCTCGTTTTGCTCGTTTTGCTCGTTTTGCTCGTTTTGCTCGTTTTGCTCGTTTTGCTCGTTTTGCTCGTTTTGCTCGTTTTGCTCGTTTTGCTCGTTTTGCTCGTTTTGCTCGTTTTACTCGTTTTACTCGTTTTACTCGTTTTACTCGATTTACTCGATTTACTCGATTTACTCGATTTACTCGATTTACTCGTTTTACTCGTTTTACTCGTTTTACTCGTTTTACTCGTTTTACTCGTTTTACTCGTTTTACTCGTTTTACTCGTTTTACTCGTTTTACTCGTTTTACTCGTTTTACTCGTTTTACTCGTTTTACTCGTTTTACTCGTTTTACTCGTTTTACTCGTTTTACTCGTTTTACTCGATTTACTCGTTTTACTCGTTTTACTCGTTTTACTCGTTTTACTCGTTTTACTCGTTTTACTCGTTTTACTCGTTTTACTCGTTTTACTCGTTTTACTCGTTTTACTCGTTTTACTAGTTTTACTAGTTTTACTAGTTTTACTAGTTTTACTCGTTTTACTCGTTTTGCTCGTTTTGCTCGTTTTGCTCGTTTTGCTCGTTTTGCTCGTTTTGCTCGTTTTGCTCGTTTTGCTCGTTTTGCTCGTTTTGCTCGTTTTGCTCGTTTTGCTCGTTTTGCTCGTTTTGCTCGTTTTGCTCGTTTTGCTCGTTTTGCTCGTTTTGCTCGTTTTGCTCGTTTTGCTCGTTTTGCTCGTTTTGCTCGTTTTGCTCGTTTTGCTCGTTTTGCTCGTTTTGCTCGTTTGCTCGTTTTGCTCGTTTTGCTCGTTTTGCTCGTTTTGCTCGTTTTGCTCGTTTTGCTCGTTTTGCTCGTTTTGCTCGTTTTGCTCGTTTTGCTCGTTTTGCTCGTTTTGCTCGTTTTACTCGTTTTACTCGTTTTACTCGTTTTACTCGTTTTACTCGTTTTACTCGTTTTACTCGTTTTACTCGTATTACTCGTATTACTCGTTTTACTCGTTTTACTCGTTTTACTCGTTTTACTCGTTTTACTCGTTTTACTCGTTTTACTCGTTTTACTCGTTTTACTCGTTTTACTCGTTTTACTCGTTTTACTCGTTTTACTCGTTTTACTCGTTTTACTCGTTTTACTCGTTTTACTCGTTTTACTCGTTTTACTCGTTTTACTCGATTTACTCGTTTTACTCGTTTTACTCGTTTTACTCGTTTTACTCGTTTTACTCGTTTTACTCGTTTTACTCGTTTTACTCGTTTTACTCGTTTTACTCGTTTTACTCGTTTTACTCGTTTTACTCGTTTTACTCGTTTTACTCGTTTTACTCGTTTTTCTCGTTTTTCTCGTTTTACTCGTTTTACTCGTTTTACTCGTTTTACTCGTTTTACTCGTTTTACTCGTTTTACTCGATTTACTCGATTTACTCGATTTACTCGTTTTACTCGTTTTACTCGATTTACTCGTTTTACTCGTTTTACTCGTTTTACTCGTTTTACTCGTTTTACTCGTTTTACTCGTTTTACTCGTTTTACTCGTTTTACTCGTTTTACCCGTTTTACTCGTTTTACCCGTTTTACTCGTTTTACTCGTTTTACTCGTTTTACTCGTTTTACTCGTTTTACTCGTTTTACTCGTTTTACCTCGTTTACTCGTTTTACTCGTTTTACTCGTTTTACTCGTTTTACTCGTTTTACTCGTTTTACTCGTTTTAACTCGTTTTACTCGTTTTACTCGTTTTACTCGTTTTACTCGTTTTACTCGTTTTACTCGTTTTACTCGTTTTACTCGTTTTACTCGTTTTACTCGTTTTACTCGTTTTACTCGTTTTACTCGTTTTACTCGATTTACTCGATTTACTCGTTTTACCTCGTTTTACTCGTTTTACTCGTTTTACTCGTTTTACTCGTTTTACTCGTTTTACTCGTTTTACTCGTTTTACTCGTTTTACTCGTTTTACTCGTTTTACTCGTTTTACTCGTTTTACTCGTTTTACTCGTTTTACTCGTTTTACTCGTTTTACTCGTTTTACTCGTTTTACTAGTTTTACTAGTTTTACTCGATTTACTAGTTTTACTCGATTTACTAGATTTACTCGTTTTACTCGTTTTACTCGTTTTACTAGTTTTACTAGTTTTACTCGTTTTACTCGTTTTACTCGTTTTACTCGTTTTACTCGTTTTACCCGTTTTACTCGTTTTACCCGTTTTACTCGTTTTACTCGTTTTACTCGTTTTACTCGTTTTACTCGTTTTACTCGTTTTACTCGTTTTACCCGTTTTACTCGTTTTACCCGTTTTACTCGTTTTACTCGTTTTACTCGATTTACTCGTTTTACTCGTTTTACTCGTTTTACTCGTTTTCTCGTTTTACTCGTTTTACTCGTTTTACTCGTTTTACTCGATTTACTCGATTTACTCGTTTTACTCGTTTTACTCGTTTTACTCGTTTTACTCGTTTTACTCGTTTTACTCGTTTTACTCGATTTACTCGTATTACTCGATTTACTCGTTTTACTCGTTTTACTCGTTTTACTCGTTTTACTCGTTTTACTCGTTTTACTCGTTTTACTCGATTTACTCGTTTTACTCGATTTACTAGATTTACTCGTTTTACTCGTTTTACTCGTTTTACTCGTTTTACTCGTTTTACTCGTTTTACTCGTTTTACTCGTTTTACTCGTTTTACTCGTTTACTCGTTTTACTCGTTTTACTCGTTTTACTCGTTTTACTCGTTTTACTCGTTTTTACTGTTACTCGTTTTACTCGTTTTACTCGTTTTACTCGTTTTACTCGATTTACTAGATTTACTCGTTTTACTCGTTTTACTCGTTTTACTCGTTTTACTCGTTTTACTCGTTTTACTCGTTTTACTCGTTTTACTCGTTTTACTCGTTTTACTCGTTTTACCCGTTTTACTCGTTTTACTCGTTTTACTCGTTTTACTCGTTTTACTCGTTTACTCGTTTTACTGGTTTTACTGGTTTTACTGGTTTTACTCGTTTTACTCGTTTTACTCGTTTTACTCGTTTTACTCGTTTTACTCGTTTTACTCGTTTTACTCGTTTTACTCGTTTTACTCGTTTTACTCGTTTTACTCGTTTTACTCGATTTACTCGATTTACTCGTTTTACTCGTTTACTCGTTTTACTCGTTTTACTCGTTTTACTCGTTTTACTCGTTTTACTCGTTTTACTCGTTTTACTCGTTTTACTCGTTTTACTCGTTTTACTCGTTTTACTCGTTTTACTCGTTTTACTCGTTTTACTCGTTTTACCCGTTTTATCGTTTTACTCGTTTACTCGTTTTACTCGTTTTACTCGTTTTACTCGTTTTACTCGTTTTACTCGTTTTACTCGTTTTACTCGTTTTACTCGTTTTACTCGTTTTACTCGTTTTACTCGTTTTACTCGTTTTACTCGTTTTACTCGTTTTACTCGTTTTACTCGTTTTACTCGTTTTACTCGATTTACTAGATTTACTCGTTTTACTCGTTTTACTCGTTTTACTCGTTTTACTCGTTTTACTCGTTTTACTCGTTTTACTCGTTTTACTCGTTTTACTCGTTTTACTCGTTTTACTCGTTTTACTCGTTTTACTCGTTTTACTCGTTTTACTCGTTTTACTCGTTTTACTCGTTTTACTCGTTTTACTCGTTTTACTCGTTTTACTCGTTTTACTCGTTTTACTCGTTTTACTCGTTTTACTCGTTTTACTCGTTTTACTCGTTTTACTCGTTTTACTCGTTTTACTCGTTTTACTCGTTTTACTCGTTTTACTCGTTTTACTCGTTTTACTCGTTTTACTCGTTTTACTAGTTTTACTAGTTTTACTCGATTTACTAGTTTTACTCGATTTACTAGATTTACTCGTTTTACTCGTTTTACTCGTTTTACTCGTTTTACTAGTTTTACTAGTTTTACTCGTTTTACTCGTTTTACTCGTTTTACTCGTTTTACTCGTTTTACCCGTTTTACTCGTTTTACCCGTTTTACTCGTTTTACTCGTTTTACTCGTTTTACTCGTTTTACTCGTTTTACTCGTTTTACTCGTTTTACCCGTTTTACTCGTTTTACCCGTTTTACTCGTTTTACTCGTTTTACTCGATTTACTCGTTTTACTCGTTTTACTCGTTTTACTCGTTTTTCTCGTTTTACTCGTTTTACTCGTTTTACTCGACTCGTTTTACTCGTTTTACTCGTTTTACTCGATTTACTCGTTTTACTCGTTTTACTCGTTTTACTCGTTTTACTCGTTTTACTCGTTTTACTCGTTTTACTCGTTTTACTCGTTTTACTCGTTTTACTCGATTTACTCGATTTACTCGATTTACTCGATTTACTCGTATTACTCGATTTACTCGTTTTACTCGTTTTACTCGTTTTACTCGTTTTACTCGTTTTACTCGTTTTACTCGATTTACTCGATTTACTCGTTTTACTCGTTTTACTCGTTTTACTGGTTTTACTCGTTTTACTCGTTTTACTCGTTTTACTCGTTTTACTCGTTTTACTAGTTTTACTAGTTTTACTCGTTTTACTCGTTTTACTCGTTTTACTCGTTTTACTCGTTTTACTCGTTTTACTCGTTTTACTCGATTTACTCGTTTTACTCGATTTACTCGTTTTACTCGATTTACTCGTTTTCCTCGTTTTGCTCGTTTTGCTCGTTTTGCTCGTTTTACTCGTTTTACTCGTTTTAGTTTTACTCGTTTTACTCGTTTTACTCGTTTTACCTCGTTTTACTCGTTTTACTCGTTTTACTCGTTTTACTCGTTTTACTCGATTTACTCGTTTTACTCGTTTTACTCGTTTTACTCGTTTTACTCGTTTTACTCGTTTTACTCGTTTTACTCGTTTTACTCGTTTTACTCGTTTTACTCGTTTTACTCGTTTTACTCGTTTTACTCGTTTTACTCGTTTTACTCGTTTTACTCGTTTTTCTCGTTTTTCTCGTTTTACTCGTTTTACTCGTTTTACTCGTTTTACTCGTTTTACTCGTTTTACTCGTTTTACTCGATTTACTCGATTTACTCGATTTACTCGTTTACTCGTTTACTCGATTTACTCGTTTTACTCGTTTTACTCGTTTTACTCGTTTTACTCGTTTTACTCGTTTTACTCGTTTTACTCGTTTTACTCGTTTTACCCGTTTTACTCGTTTTACCCGTTTTACTCGTTTTACTCGTTTTACTCGTTTTACTCGTTTTACTCGTTTTACTCGTTTTACTCGTTTTACTCGTTTTACTCGTTTTACTCGTTTTACTCGTTTTACTCGTTTTACTCGTTTTACTCGTTTTACTCGTTTTACTCGTTTTACTCGTTTTACTCGTTTTACTCGTTTTACTCGTTTTACTCGTTTTACTCGATTTACTCGATTTACTCGTTTTACTCGTTTTACTCGTTTTACTCGTTTTACTCGTTTTACTCGTTTTACTCGTTTTACTCGTTTTACTCGTTTTACTCGTTTTACTCGTTTTACTCGATTTACTCGATTTACTCGTATTACTCGATTTACTCGTTTTACTCGTTTTACTCGTTTTACTCGTTTTACTCGTTTTACTCGATTTACTCGTTTTACTCGATTTACTAGATTTACTCGTTTTACTCGTTTTACTCGTTTTACTCGTTTTACTCGTTTTACTCGTTTTACTCGTTTTACTCGTTTTACTCGTTTTACTCGTTTTACTCGTTTTACTCGTTTTACTCGTTTTACTCGTTTTACTCGTTTTACTCGTTTTACTCGTTTTACTCGTTTTACTCGTTTTACTCGTTTTACTCGTTTTACTCGTTTTACTCGTTTTACTCGTTTTACTCGTTTTACTCGTTTTACTCGTTTTACTCGTTTTACTCGTTTTACTCGTTTTACTCGTTTTACTCGTTTTACTCGTTTTACTCGTTTTACTCGTTTTACTCGATTTACTAGATTTACTCGTTTTACTCGTTTTACTCGTTTTACTCGTTTTACTCGTTTTACTCGTTTTACTCGTTTTACTCGTTTTACTCGTTTTACTCGTTTTACTCGTTTTACCCGTTTTACTCGTTTTACTCGTTTTACTCGTTTTACTCGTTTTACTCGTTTACTCGTTTTACTGGTTTTACTGGTTTTACTGGTTTTACTGGTTTTACTCGTTTTACTCGTTTTACTCGTTTTACTCGTTTTACTCGTTTTACTCGTTTTACTCGTTTTACTCGTTTTACTCGTTTTACTCGATTTACTCGATTTACTCGATTTACTCGTTTTACTCGTTTTACTCGTTTTACTCGTTTTACTCGTTTTACTCGTTTTACTCGTTTTACTCGTTTTACTCGTTTTACTCGTTTTACTCGTTTTACTCGTTTTACTCGTTTTACTCGTTTTACTCGTTTTACTCGTTTTACTCGTTTTACTCGTTTTACCCGTTTTACTCGTTTTACTCGTTTTACTCGTTTTACTCGTTTTACTCGTTTTACTCGTTTTACTCGTTTTACTCGTTTTACTCGTTTTACTCGTTTTACTCGTTTTACTCGTTTTACTCGTTTTACTCGTTTTACTCGTTTTACTCGTTTTACTCGTTTTACTCGTTTTACTCGTTTTACTCGTTTTACTCGTTTTACTCGTTTTACTCGTTTTACTCGTTTTACTCGTTTTACTCGTTTTACTCGTTTTACTCGTTTTACTCGTTTTACTCGTTTTACTCGTTTTACTCGTTTTACTCGTTTTACTCGTTTTACTCGATTTACTAGATTTACTCGTTTTACTCGTTTTACTCGTTTTACTCGTTTTACTCGTTTTACTCGTTTTACTCGTTTTACTCGTTTTACTCGTTTTACTCGTTTTACTCGTTTTACCCGTTTTACTCGTTTTACTCGTTTTACTCGTTTTACTCGTTTTACTCGTTTACTCGTTTTACTGGTTTTACTGGTTTTACTGGTTTTACTGGTTTTACTCGTTTTACTCGTTTTACTCGTTTTACTCGTTTTACTCGTTTTACTCGTTTTACTCGTTTTACTCGATTTACTCGATTTACTCGATTTACTCGTTTTACTCGTTTTACTCGTTTTACTCGTTTTACTCGTTTTACTCGTTTTACTCGTTTTACTCGTTTTACTCGTTTTACTCGTTTTACTCGTTTTACTCGTTTTACTCGTTTTACTCGTTTTACTCGTTTTACTCGTTTTACTCGTTTTACTCGTTTTACTCGTTTTACCCGTTTTACTCGTTTTACTCGTTTACTCGTTTTACTCGTTTTACTCGTTTTACTCGTTTTACTCGTTTTACTCGTTTTACTCGTTTTACTCGTTTTACTCGTTTTACTCGTTTTACTCGTTTTACTCGTTTTACTCGTTTTACTCGTTTTACTCGTTTTACTCGTTTTACTCGTTTTACTCGTTTTACTCGTTTTACTCGATTTACTAGATTTACTAGATTTACTCGTTTTACTCGTTTTACTCGTTTTACTCGTTTTACTCGTTTTACTCGTTTTACTCGTTTTACTCGTTTTACTCGTTTTACTCGTTTTACTCGTTTACTCGTTTTACTCGTTTTACTCGTTTTACTCGTTTTACTCGTTTTACTCGTTTTACTCGTTTTACTCGTTTTACTCGTTTTACTCGTTTTACTCGTTTTACTCGTTTTACTCGTTTTACTCGTTTTACTCGTTTTACTCGTTTTACTCGTTTTACTCGTTTTACTCGTTTTACTCGTTTTACTCGTTTTACTCGTTTTACTCGTTTTACTAGTTTTACTAGTTTTACTCGATTTACTAGTTTTACTCGATTTACTAGATTTACTCGTTTTACTCGTTTTACTCGTTTTACTAGTTTTACTAGTTTTACTAGTTTTACTAGTTTTACTAGTTTTACTCGTTTTACTAGTTTTACTAGTTTTACTAGTTTTGCTCGTTTTGCTCGTTTTGCTCGTTTTGCTCGTTTTGCTCGTTTTGCTCGTTTTGATCGTTTTGCTCGTTTTGCTCGTTTTGCTCGTTTTGCTCGTTTTTCTCGTTTTGCTCGTTTTGCTCGTTTTGCTCGTTTTGCTCGTTTTGCTCGTTTTGCTCGTTTTGCTCGATTTACTCGATTTACTCGATTTTACTCGATTTACTCGATTTACTCGTTTTACTCGTTTTACTCGTTTTACTCGTTTTACTCGTTTACTCGTTTTACTCGTTTTACTCGTTTTACTCGTTTTACTCGTTTTACTCGTTTTACTCGTTTTACTCGATTTACTCGTTTTACTCGTTTTACTCGTTTTACTCGTTTTACTCGTTTTACTCGTTTTACTCGTTTTACTCGTTTTACTCGTTTTACTCGTTTTACTCGTTTTACTCGTTTTACTAGTTTTACTAGTTTTACTCGTTTTGCTCGTTTTGCTCGTTTTGCTCGTTTTGCTCGTTTTGCTCGTTTTGCTCGTTTTGCTCGTTTTGCTCGTTTTGCTCGTTTTGCTCGTTTTGCTCGTTTTGCTCGTTTGTTCATTTGTTCTTTTGTTCGTTTGTTCGTTTGGTTCGTTGGTTCTTTGGTTCGTTGGTTCGTTGGTTCGTTGGTTCGTTGGTTCCTTGGTTCGTTGGTTCGTTGGTTCGTTGGTTCGTTGGTTCGTTGGTTCGTTGTTTCGTTGTTTCGTTGTTTCGTTGTTTCGTTGTTTCGTTGTTTCGTTGTTTCGTTGTTTCGTTGTTTCGTTGTTTCGTTGTTTCGTTGTTTCGTTGTTTCGTTGTTTCGTTGGTTCTTTTGTTTCTTTGTCTCTTTGTTCGTTTGTTCGTTTGTTCATTTGTTCTCTTGTTCGTTTGTTCGTTGGTTCGTTGGTTCGTTGGTTCGTTGGTGCGTTGGTTCGTTGTTTCGTTGTTTCGTTGTTTCGTTGTTTCGTTGTTTCGTTGTTTCGTTGTTTCGTTGTTTCGTTGTTTCGTTGTTTCGTTGTTTCGTTGTTTCGTTGTTTCGTTGTTTCGTTGTTTCGTTGTTTCGTTGTTTCGTTGTTTCGTTGGTTCGTTGGTTCGTTGGTTCGTTGGTTCGTTGGTTCGTTGGTTCGTTGGTTCGTTGGTTCGTTGGTTCGTTGGTTCGTTGTTTCGTTGTTTCGTTGTTTTCGTTGTATCGTTGTTTCGTTGTTTCGCTGTTTCGTTGTTTCGTTGTTTCGTTGTTTCGTTGTTTCGATGTTTCGTTGTTTCGTTGTTTCGTTGGTTCGTTGGTTCGTTGGTTCTTTGGTTCTTTGGTTCGTTGGTTCGTTGGTTCTTTGGTTCCTTGGTTCGTTGGTTCGTTGGTTCGTTGGTTCGTTGGTTCGTTGGTTCGTTGTTTCGTTGTTTCGTTGTTTCGTTGTTTCGTTGTTTCGTTGTTTCGTTGTTTCGTTGTTTCGTTGTTTCGTTGTTTCGTTGTTTCGTTGTTTCGTTGTTTCGTTGTTTCGTTGTTTCGTTGTTTCGTTGTTTCGTTGTTTCGTTGTTTCGTTGTTTCGTTGTTTCGTTGTTTCGTTGTTTCGTTGTTTCGTTGTTTCGTTGTTTCGTTGTTTCGTTGTTTCGTTGTTTCGTTGTTTCGTTGTTTCGTTGTTTCGTTGTTTCGTTGTTTCGTTGTATCGTTGGTTCTTTTGTTTCTTTGTCTCTTTGTTCGTTTGTTCATTTGTTCTTTTGTTCGTTTGTTCGTTGGTTCATTGGTTCGTTGGTTCGCTGGTTCGTTGGTTCGTTGGGTCGTTGGTTCGTTGGTTCGTTGATTCGTTGGTTCGTTGGTTCGTTGGTTCGTTGGTTCGTTGGTTCGTTGGTTCGTTGGTTCGTTGGTTCGTTGGTTCGTTGGTTCGTTGGTTCGTTGGTTCGTTGGTTCGTTGGTTCGTTTGTTCGTGTGTTCGTTGGTTCGTTGGTTCGTTGGTTCGTTGTTTCGTTGTTTCGTTGTTTCGTTGTTTCGTTGTTTCGTTGTTTCGTTGTTTCGTTGTTTCGTTGTTTCGTTGTTTCGTTGTTTCGTTGTTTCGTTGTTTCGTTGTTTCGTTGTTTCGTTGTTTCGTTGTTTCGTTGTTTCGTTGTTTCGTTGTTTCGTTGTTTCGTTGTTTCGTTGTTTCGTTGGTTCTTTTGTTTCTTTGTCTCTTTGTTCGTTTGTTCGTTTGTTCATTTGTTCTCTTGTTCGTTTGTTCGTTGGTTCGTTGGTTCGTTGGTGCGTTGGTTCGTTGTTTCGTTGTTTCGTTGTTTCGTTGTTTCGTTGTTTCGTTGTTTCGTTGTTTCGTTGTTTCGTTGTTTCGTTGTTTCGTTGTTTCGTTGTTTCGTTGTTTCGTTGTTTCGTTGTTTCGTTGTTTCGTTGTTTCGTTGTTTCGTTGTTTCGTTGTTTCGTTGTTTCGTTGGTTCTTTTGTTTCTTTGTCTCTTTGTTCGTTTGTTCGTTTGTTCATTTGTTCTTTTGTTCGTTTGTTCGTTGGTTCGTTGGTTCGTTGGTTCGTTGGTTCGTTGGTTCCTTGGTTCGTTGGTTCGTTGGTTCCTTGGTTCGTTGGTTCGTTGGTTCGTTGGTTCGTTGTTTCGTTGGTTCGTTGTTTCGTTGTTTCGTTGGTTCGTTGGTTCGTTGGTTCTTTGGTTCGTTGGTTCGTTGGTTCGTTGGTTCGTTGGTTCATTGGTTCGTTGGTTCGTTGGTTCCTTGGTTCGTTGGTTCGTTGGTTCCTTGGTTCGTTGGTTCGTTGGTTCGTTGTTTCGTTGTTTCGTTGTTTCGTTGGTTCGTTGTTTCGTTGTTTCATTGTTTCGTTGTTTCGTTGTTTCGTTGTTTCGTTGTTTCGTTGTTTCGTTGTTTCGTTGTTTCGTTGTTTCGTTGTTTCGTTGTTTCGTTGTTTCGTTGTTTCGTTGTTTCGTTGTTTCGTTGTTTCGTTGTTTCGTTGTTTCGTTGTTTCGTTGGTTCTTTTGTTTCTTTGTCTCTTTGTTCGTTTGTTCGTTTGTTCGTTGGTTCGTTGGTTCGTTGGTTCGCTGGTTCGTTGGTTCGTTGGTTCGTTGGTTCGTTGGTTCGTCGATTCGTTGGTTCGTTGGTTCGTGGTTCGTTGGTTCGTTGGTTCGTTGGTTCGTTGGTTCGTTGGTTCGTTGGTTCGTTGGTTCGTTGGTTCGTTGGTTCGTTGGTTCGTTTGTTCGTGTGTTCGTTGGTTCGTTGGTTCGTTGGTTCGTTGTTTCGTTGTTTCGTTGTTTCGTTGTTTCGTTGTTTCGTTGTCTCGTTGTTTCGTTGTTTCGTTGTTTCGTTGTTTCGTTGTTTCGTTGTTTCGTTGGTTCTTTTGTTTCTTTGTCTCTTTGTTCGTTTGTTCGTTTGTTCGTTTGTTCATTTGTTCTCTTGTTCGTTTGTTCGTTGGTTCGTTGGTTCGTTGGTGCGTTGGTTCGTTGTTTCGTTGTTTCGTGTTTTCGTTGTTTCGTTGTTTCGTTGTTTCGTTGTTTCGTTGTTTCGTTGTTTCGTTGTTTCGTTGTTTCGTTGTTTCGTTGTTTCGTTGTTTCGTTGTTTCGTTGTTTCGTTGTTTCGTTGTTTCGTTGTTTCGTTGTTTCGTTGTCTCGTTGTTTCGTTGTTTCGTTGTTTCGTTGTTTCGTTGTTTCGTTGTTTCGTTGGTTCTTTTGTTTCTTTGTTTCTTTGTCTCTTTGTTCGTTTGTTCGTTTGTTCGTTTGTTCATTTGTTCTCTTGTTCGTTTGTTCGTTGTTTCGTTGTTTCGTTGTTTCGTTGGTTCGTTGTTTCGTTGTTTCATTGTTTCGTTGTTTCGTTGTTTCGTTGTTTCGTTGTTTCGTTGTTTCGTTGTTTCGTTGTTCGTTGTTTCGTTTTGTTTCGTTGTTTCGTTGTTTCGTTGTTTCGTTGTTTCGTTGGTTCTTTTGTTTCTTTGTTCGTTTGTTCGTTTGTTCATTTGTTCTTTTGTTCGTTTGTTCGTTGGTTCGTTGGTTCGTTGGTTCGTTGGTTCGTTGGTTCCTTGGTTCGTTGGTTCGTTGGTTCCTTGGTTCGTTGGTTCGTTGGTTCGTTGGTTCGTTGTTTCGTTGGTTCGTTGTTTCGTTGTTTCGTTGGTTCGTTGGTTCGTTGGTTCTTTGGTTCGATGGTTCGTTGGTTCGTTGGTTCGTTGGTTCGTTGGTTCGTTGGTTCGTTGGTTCGTTGGTTCGTTGGTTCGTTGGTTCGTTGGTTCCTTGGTTCGTTGGTTCGTTGGTTCCTTGGTTCGTTGGTTCGTTGGTTCGTTGTTTCGTTGTTTCGTTGTTTCGTTGGTTCGTTGTTTCGTTGTTTCATTGTTTCGTTGTTTCGTTGTTTCGTTGTTTCGTTGTTTCGTTGTTTCGTTGTTTCGATGTTTCGTTGTTTCGTTGTTTCGTTGTTTCGTTGTTTCGTTGTTTCGTTGTTTCGTTGTTTCGTTGCTTCTTTTGTTTCTTTGTCTCTTTGTTCGTTTGTTCGTTTGTTCATTTGTTCTCTTGTTCGTTTGTTCGTTGGTTCGTTGGTTCGTTGTTTCGTTGGTTCGTTGGTTCTTGGTTCGTTGGTTCGTTTGTTCGTTTGTTCGTTTGTTCATTTGTTCTTTTGGTCGTTTGTTCGTTTGTTCGTTGGTTCGTTGGTTCGTTGGTTCGTTGGTTCGTTGTTTCGTTGTTTCGTTGTTTCGTTGGTTCGTTGTTTCGTTGTTTCATTGTTTCGTTGTTTCGTTGTTTCGTTGTTTCGTTGTTTCGTTGTTTCGTTGTTTCGATGTTTCGTTGTTTCGTTGTTTCGTTGTTTCGTTGTTTCGTTGTTTCGTTGTTTCGTTGCTTCTTTTGTTTCTTTGTCTCTTTGTTCGTTTGTTCGTTTGTTCATTTGTTCTCTTGTTCGTTTGTTCGTTGGTTCGTTGGTTCGTTGTTTCGTTGGTTCGTTGGTTCTTTGGTTCGTTGGTTCGTTTGTTCGTTTGTTCGTTTGTTCATTTGTTCTTTTGGTCGTTTGTTCGTTTGTTCGTTGGTTCGTTGGTTCGTTGGTTCGTTGGTTCGTTGTTTCGTTGTTTCGTTGTTTCGTTGTTTCGTTGGTTCGTTGGTTCGTTGGTTCTTTGGTTCGTTGGTTCGTTGGTTCGTTGGTTCGTTGGTTCCTTGGTTCGTTGGTTCGTTGGTTCGTTGGTTCGTTGGTTCGTTGGTTCGTTGGTTCGTTGTTTCGTTGTTTCGTTGTTTCGTTGTTTCGTTGTTTCGTTGTTTCGTTGTTTCGTTGTTTCGTTGTTTCGTTGTTTCGTTGTTTCGTTGTTTCGTTGTTTCGTTGTTTCGTTGTTTCGTTGTTTCGTTGTTTCGTTGTTTCGTTGTTTCGTTGTTTCGTTGTTTCGTTGTTTCGTTGTTTCGTTGTTTCGTTGTTTCGTTGTTTCGTTGTTTCGTTGTTTCGTTGTTTCGTTGGTTCTTTTGTTTCTTTGTCTCTTTGTTCGTTTGTTCGTTTGTTCGTTGGTTCGTTGGTTCGTTGGTTCGCTGGTTCGTTGGTTCGTTTGGTTCGTTGGTTCGTTGGTTCGTTGATTCGTTGGTTCGTTGGTTCGTTGGTTCGTTGGTTCGTTGGTTCGTTGGTTCGTTGGTTCGTTGGTTCGTTGGTTCGTTGGTTCGTTGGTTCGTTGGTTCGTTGGTTCGTTTGTTCGTGTGTTCGTTGGTTCGTTGGTTCGTTGGTTCGTTGTTTCGTTGTTTCGTTGTTTCGTTGTTTCGTTGTTTCGTTGTCTCGTTGTTTCGTTGTTTCGTTGTTTCGTTGTTTTCGTTGTTTCGTTGTTTCGTTGTTTCGTTGGTTCTTTTGTTTCTTTGTCTCGTTGTTCGTTTGTTCGTTTGTTCGTTTGTTCATTTGTTCTCTTGTTCGTTTGTTCGTTGGTTCGTTGGTTCGTTGGTGCGTTGGTTCGTTGTTTCGTTGTTTCGTTGTTTCGTTGTTTCGTTGTTTCGTTGTTTCGTTGTTTCGTTGTTTCGTTGTTTCGTTGTTTCGTTGTTTCGTTGTTTCGTTGTTTCGTTGTTTCGTTGTTTCGTTGTTTCGTTGTTTCGTTGTTTCGTTGTCTCGTTGTTTCGTTGTTTCGTTGTTTCGTTGTTTCGTTGTTTCGTTGTTTCGTTGTTTCGTTGGTTCTTTTGTTTCTTTGTTTCTTTGTCTCTTTGTTCGTTTGTTCGTTTGTTCGTTTGTTCATTTGTTCTCTTGTTCGTTTGTTCGTTGTTTCGTTGTTTCGTTGTTTCGTTGGTTCGTTGTTTCGTTGTTTCATTGTTTCGTTGTTTCGTTGTTTCGTTGTTTCGTTGTTTCGTTGTTTCGTTGTTTCGTTGTTTCGTTGTTTCGTTGTTTCGTTGTTTCGTTGTTTCGTTGTTTCGTTGTTTCGTTGTTTCGTTGTTTCGTTGTTTCGTTGGTTCTTTTGTTTCTTTGTCTCTTTGTTCGTTTGTTCGTTTGTTCATTTGTTCTCTTGTTCGTTTGTTCGTTGGTTCGTTGGTTCGTTGTTTCGTTGGTTCGTTGGTTCTTTGGTTCGTTGGTTCGTTTGTTCGTTTGTTCGTTTGTTCATTTGTTCTTTTGGTCGTTTGTTCGTTTGTTCGTTGGTTCGTTGGTTCGTTGGTTCGTTGGTTCGTTGTTTCGTTGTTTCGTTGTTTCGTTGTTTCGTTGGTTCGTTGGTTCGTTGGTTCTTTGGTTCGTTGGTTCGTTGGTTCCTTGGTTCGTTGGTTCGTTGGTTCGTTGGTTCGTTGGTTCGTTGGTTCGTTGTTTCGTTGTTTCGTTGTTCGTTGTTTCGTTGTTTCGTTGTTTCGTTGTTTCGTTGTTTCGTTGTTTCGTTGTTTCGTTGTTTCGTTGTTTCGTTGTTTCGTTGTTTCGTTGTTTCGTTGTTTCGTTGTTTCGTTGTTTCGTTGTTTCGTTGTTTCGTTGTTCGTTGTTTCGTTGTTTCGTTGTTTCGTTGTTTCGTTGTTTCGTTGTTTCGTTGTTTCGTTGTTTCGTTGTTTCGTTGTTTCGTTGTTTCGTTGGTTCTTTTGTTTCTTTGTCTCTTTGTTCGTTTGGTCGTTTGTTCGTTGGTTCGTTGGTTCGATGGTTCGCTGGTTCGTTGGTTCGTTGGTTCGTTGGTTCGTTGGTTCGTTGATTCGTTGGTTCGTTGGTTCGTTGGTTCGTTGGTTCGTTGGTTCGTTGGTTCGTTGGTTCGTTTTGTTGGTTCGTTGGTTCGTTGGTTCGTTGGTTCGTTGGTTCGTTGGTTCGTTGTTCGTGTGTTCGTTGGTTCGTTGGTTCGTTGGTTCGTTGTTTCGTTGTTTCGTTGTTTCGTTGTTTCGTTGTTTCGTTGTCTCGTTGTTTCGTTTGTTTCGTTGTTTCGTTGTTTCGTTGTTTCGTTGTTTCGTTGTTTCGTTGGTTCTTTTGTTTCTTTGTCTCTTTGTTCGTTTGTTCGTTTGTTCGTTTGTTCATTTGTTCTCTTGTTCGTTTGTTCGTTGGTTCGTTGGTTCGTTGTTTCGTTGTTTCGTTGTTTCGTTGTTTCGTTGTTTCGTTGTTTCGTTGTTCGTTGTTTCGTTGTTTCGTTGTTTCGTTGTTTCGTTGTTTCGTTGTTTCGTTGTTTCGTTGGTTCTTTTGTTTCTTTGTCTCTTTGTTCGTTTGTTCGTGTGTTCATTTGTTCTCTTGTTCGTTTGTTCGTTGGTTCGTTGGTTCGTTGGTGCGTTGGTTCGTTTGTTTCGTTGTTTCGTTGTTTCGTTGTTTCGTTGTTTCGTTGTTTCGTTGTTTCGTTGTTTCGTTGTTTCGTTGTTTCGTTGTTTCGTTGTTTCGTTGTTTCGTTGTTTCGTTGTTTCGTTGTTTCGTTGTTTCGTTGTTTCGTTGTTTCGTTGTTTTCGTTGTTTCGTTGTTTCGTTGTTTCGTTGTTTCGTTGTTTCGTTGTTTCGTTGTTTCGTTGTTTCGTTGTTTCGTTGTTTCGTTGTTTCGTTGTTTCGTTGTTTCGTTGTTCGTGGTTTCGTTGTTTCGTTGTTTCGTTGTTTCGTTGTTTCGTTGTTTCGTTGTTTCGTTGTTTCGTTGTTTCGTTGTTTCGTTGTTTCGTTGTTTCGTTGTTTCGTTGTTTCGTTGTTTCGTTGTTTCGTTGTTCGTTGTTTCGTTGTTTCGTTGTTTCGTTGTTTCGTTGTTTCGTTGTTTCGTTGTTTCGTTGTTTCGTTGTTTCGTTGTTTCGTTGTTTCGTTGGTTCTTTTGTTTCTTTGTCTCTTTGTTCGTTTGTTCGTTTGTTCATTTGTTCTTTTGTTCGTTTGTTCGTTGGTTCGTTGGTTCTTTGGTTCGTTGGTTCGTTGGTTCGTTGGTTCGTTGGTTCCTTGGTTCGTTGGTTCGTTGGTTCGTTGGTTCGTTGGTTCGTTGGTTCGTTGGTTCGTTGGTTCGTTGGTTCGTTGGTTCGTTGTTTCGTTGTTTCGTTGTTTCGTTGTTTCGTTGTTTCGTTGTTTCGTTGTTTCGTTGTTTCGTTGTTTCGTTGTTTCGTTGTTTCGTTGTTTCGTTGTTTCGTTGGTTCTTTTGTTTCTTTGTCTCTTTGTTCGTTTGTTCGTTTGTTCATTTGTTCTCTTGTTCGTTTGTTCGTTGGTTCGTTGGTTCGTTGGTTCGTTGGTGCGTTGGTTCGTTGTTTCGTTGTTTCGTTGTTTCGTTGTTTCGTTGTTTCGTTGTTTCGTTGTTTCGTTGTTTCGTTGTTTCGTTGTTTCGTTGTTTCGTTGTTTCGTTGTTTCGTTGTTTCGTTGTTTCGTTGTTTCGTTGTTTCGTTGTTTCGTTGTTTCGTTGTTTCGTTGTTTCGTTGTTTCGTTGTTTCGTTGTTTCGTTGTTTCGTTGTTTCGTTGTTTCGTTGTTTCGTTGTTTCGTTGTTTCGTTGTTTCGTTGTTTTCGTTGTTTCGTTGTTTCGTTGTTTCGTTGTTTCGTTGGTTCGTTGGTTCGTTGGTTCGTTGGTTCGTTTGTTCATTTGTTCTTTTGTTCGTTTGTTCGTTGGTTCATTGGTTCGTTGGTTCGCTGGTTCGTTGGTTCGTTGGGTCGTTGGTTCGTTGGTTCGTTGATTCGTTGGTTCGTTGGTTCGTTGGTTCGTTGGTTCGTTGGTTCGTTGGTTCGTTGGTTCGTTGGTTCGTTGGTTCGTTGTTCGTTGGTTCGTTGGTTCGTTGGTTCGTTTGTTCGTGTGTTCGTTTGGTGTCGTTGGTTCGTTGGTTCGTTGGTTCGTTGTTTCGTTGTTTCGTTGTTTCGTTGTTTCGTTGTTTCGTTGTTTCGTTGTTTCGTTGTTTCGTTTGTTCGTTGTTTCGTTGTTTCGTTGTTTCGTTGTTTCGTTGTTTCGTTGTTTCGTTGTTTCGTTGTTTCGTTGTTTCGTTGTTTCGTTGTTTCGTTGGTTCTTTTGTTTCTTTGTCTCTTTGTTCGTTTGTTCGTTTGTTCATTTGTTCTCTTGTTCGTTTGTTCGTTGGTTCGTTGGTTCGTTGGTGCGTTGGTTCGTTGTTTCGTTGTTTCGTTGTTTCGTTGTTTCGTTGTTTCGTTTGTTTCGTTGTTTCGTTGTTTCGTTGTTTCGTTGTTTCGTTGTTTCGTTGTTTCGTTGTTTCGTTGTTTCGTTGTTTCGTTGTTTCGTTGTTTCGTTGTTTCGTTGTTTCGTTGGTTCTTTTGTTTCTTTGTCTCTTTGTTCGTTTGTTCGTTTGTTCATTTGTTCTTTTGTTCGTTTGTTCGTTGGTTCGTTGGTTCGTTGGTTCGTTGGTTCGTTGGTTCCTTGGTTCGTTGGTTCGTTGGTTCCTTGGTTCGTTGGTTCGTTTGGTTCGTTGGTTCGTTGTTTCGTTGGTTCGTTGTTTCGTTGTTTCGTTGGTTCGTTGGTTCGTTGGTTCTTGGTTCGTTGGTTCGTTGGTTCGTTGGTTCGTTGTTCATTGGTTCGTTGGTTCGTTGGTTCCTTGGTTCGTTGGTTCGTTGGTTCCTTGGTTCGTTGGTTCGTTGGTTCGTTGTTTCGTTGTTTCGTTGTTTCGTTGTTCGTTGTTTCGTTGTTTCATTGTTTCGTTGTTTCGTTGTTTCGTTGTTTCGTTGTTTCGTTGTTTCGTTGTTTCGTTGTTTCGTTGTTTCGTTGTTTCGTTGTTTCGTTGTTTCGTTGTTTCGTTGTTTCGTTGTTTCGTTGTTTCGTTGTTTCGTTGTTTCGTTGGTTCTTTTGTTTCTTTGTCTCTTTGTTCGTTTGTTCGTTTGTTCGTTGGTTCGTTGGTTCGTTGGTTCGCTGGTTCGTTGGTTCGTTGGTTCGTTGGTTCGTTGGTTCGTCGATTCGTTGGTTCGTTGGTTCGTTGGTTCGTTGGTTCGTTGGTTCGTTGGTTCGTTGGTTCGTTGTTCGTTGGTTTCGTTGGTTCGTTGGTTCGTTGGTTCGTTGGTTCGTTGGTTCGTTTGTTCGTGTGTTCGTTGGTTCGTTGGTTCGTTGGTTCTGTTGTTTCGTTGTTTCGTTGTTTCGTTGTTTCGTTGTTTCGTTGTCTCGTTGTTTCGTTGTTTCGTTGTTTCGTTGTTTCGTTGTTTCGTTGTTTCGTTGGTTCTTTTGTTTCTTTGTCTCTTTGTTCGTTTGTTCGTTTGTTCGTTTGTTCATTTGTTCTCTTGTTCGTTGGTTCGTTGGTGCGTTGGTTCGTTGTTTCGTTGTTTCGTTGTTTCGTTGTTTCGTTGTTTCGTTGTTTCGTTGTTTCGTTGTTTCGTTGTTTCGTTGTTTCGTTGTTTCGTTGTTTCGTTGTTTCGTTGTTTCGTTGTTTCGTTGTTTCGTTGTTTCGTTGTTTCGTTGTTTCGTTGTTTCGTTGTTTCGTTGTCTCGTTGTTTCGTTGTTTCGTTGTTTCGTTGTTTCGTTGTTTCGTTGTTTCGTTGGTTCTTTTGTTTCTTTGTTTCTTTGTCTCTTTGTTCGTTTGTTCGTTTGTTCGTTTGTTCATTTGTTCTCTTGTTCGTTTGTTCGTTGTTTCGTTGTTTCGTTGTTTCGTTGGTTCGTTGTTTCGTTGTTTCATTGTTTCGTTGTTTCGTTGTTTCGTTGTTTCGTTGTTTCGTTGTTTCGTTGTTTCGTTGTGTTTCGTTGTTTCGTTGTTTCGTTGTTTCGTTGTTTCGTTGTTTCGTTGGTTCTTTTGTTTCTTTGTTCGTTTGTTCGTTTGTTCATTTGTTCTTTTGTTCGTTTGTTCGTTGGTTCGTTGGTTCGTTGGTTCGTTGGTTCGTTGGTTCCTTGGTTCGTTGGTTCGTTGGTTCCTTGGTTCGTTGGTTCGTTGGTTCGTTGGTTCGTTGTTTCGTTGGTTCGTTGTTTCGTTGTTTCGTTGGTTCGTTGGTTCGTTGGTTCTTTGGTTCGATGGTTCGTTGGTTCGTTGGTTCGTTGGTTCGTTGGTTCGTTGGTTCGTTGGTTCGTTGGTTCGTTGGTTCGTTGGTTCCTTGGTTCGTTGGTTCGTTGGTTCCTTGGTTCGTTGGTTCGTTGGTTCGTTGTTTCGTTGTTTCGTTGTTTCGTTGGTTCGTTGGTTCGTTGTTTCGTTGTTTCATTGTTTCGTTGTTTCGTTGTTTCGTTGTTTCGTTGTTTCGTTGTTTCGATGTTTCGTTGTTTCGTTGTTTCGTTGTTTCGTTGTTTCGTTGTTTCGTTGTTTCGTTGCTTCTTTTGTTTCTTTGTCTCTTTGTTCGTTTGTTCGTTTGTTCATTTGTTCTCTTGTTCGTTTGTTCGTTGGTTCGTTGGTTCGTTGTTTCGTTGGTTCGTTGGTTCTTTGGTTCGTTGGTTCGTTTGTTCGTTTGTTCGTTTGTTCATTTGTTCTTTTGGTCGTTTGTTCGTTTGTTCGTTGGTTCGTTGGTTCGTTGGTTCGTTGGTTCGTTGTTTCGTTGTTTCGTTGTTTCGTTGTTTCGTTGGTTCGTTGGTTCGTTGGTTCTTTGGTTCGTTGGTTCGTTGGTTCGTTGGTTCGTTGGTTCCTTGGTTCGTTGGTTCGTTGGTTCGTTGGTTCGTTGGTTCGTTGGTTCGTTGGTTCGTTGTTTCGTTGTTTCGTTGTTTCGTTGTTTCGTTGTTTCGTTGTTTCGTTGTTTCGTTGTTTCGTTGTTTCGTTGTTTCGTTGTTTCGTTGTTTCGTTGTTTCGTTGTTTCGTTGTTTCGTTGTTTCGTTGTTTCGTTGTTTCGTTGTTTCGTTGTTTCGTTGTTTCGTTGTTTCGTTGTTTCGTTGTTTCGTTGTTTCGTTGTTTCGTTGGTTCTTTTGTTTCTTTGTCTCTTTGTTCGTTTGTTCGTTTGTTCGTTGGTTCGTTGGTTCGTTGGTTCGCTGGTTCGTTGGTTCGTTGGTTCGTTGGTTCGTTGGTTCGTTGATTCGTTGGTTCGTTGGTTCGTTGGTTCGTTGGTTCGTTGGTTCGTTGGTTCGTTGGTTCGTTGGTTCGTTGGTTCGTTGGTTCGTTGGTTCGTTGGTTCGTTGGTTCGTTTGTTCGTGTGTTCGTTGGTTCGTTGGTTCGTTGTTTCGTTGTTTCGTTGTTTCGTTGTTTCGTTGTTTCGTTGTTTCGTTGTCTCGTTGTTTCGTTGTTTCGTTGTTTCGTTGTTTCGTTGTTTCGTTGTTTCGTTGTTTCGTTGGTTCTTTTGTTTCTTTGTCTCGTTGTTCGTTTGTTCGTTTGTTCGTTTGTTCATTTGTTCTCTTGTTCGTTTGTTCGTTGGTTCGTTGGTTCGTTGGTGCGTTGGTTCGTTGTTTCGTTGTTTCGTTGTTTCGTTGTTTCGTTGTTTCGTTGTTTCGTTGTTTCGTTGTTTCGTTGTTTCGTTGTTTCGTTGTTTCGTTGTTTCGTTGTTTCGTTGTTTCGTTGTTTCGTTGTTTCGTTGTTTCGTTGTTTCGTTGTCTCGTTGTTTCGTTGTTTCGTTGTTTCGTTGTTTCGTTGTTTCGTTGTTTCGTTGGTTCTTTTGTTTCTTTGTTTCTTTGTCTCTTTGTTCGTTTGTTCGTTTGTTCGTTTGTTCATTTGTTCTCTTGTTCGTTTGTTCGTTGTTTCGTTGTTTCGTTGTTTCGTTGGTTCGTTGTTTCGTTGTTTCATTGTTTCGTTGTTTCGTTGTTTCGTTGTTTCGTTGTTTCGTTGTTTCGTTGTTTCGTTGTTTCGTTGTTTCGTTGTTTCGTTGTTTCGTTGTTTCGTTGTTTCGTTGTTTCGTTGTTTCGTTGGTTCTTTTGTTTCTTTGTCTCTTTGTTCGTTTGTTCGTTTGTTCATTTGTTCTCTTGTTCGTTTGTTCGTTGGTTCGTTGGTTCGTTGTTTCGTTGGTTCGTTGGTTCTTTGGTTCGTTGGTTCGTTTGTTCGTTTGTTCGTTTGTTCATTTGTTCTTTTGGTCGTTTGTTCGTTTGTTCGTTGGTTCGTTGGTTCGTTGGTTCGTTGGTTCGTTGTTTCGTTGTTTCGTTGTTTCGTTGTTTCGTTGGTTCGTTGGTTCGTTGGTTCTTTGGTTCGTTGGTTCGTTGGTTCCTTGGTTCGTTGGTTCGTTGGTTCGTTGGTTCGTTGGTTCGTTGGTTCGTTGGTTCGTTGTTTCGTTGTTTCGTTGTTTCGTTGTTTCGTTGTTTCGTTGTTTCGTTGTTTCGTTGTTTCGTTGTTTCGTTGTTTCGTTGTTTCGTTGTTTCGTTGTTTCGTTGTTTCGTTGTTTCGTTGTTTCGTTGTTTCGTTGTTTCGTTGTTTCGTTGTTTCGTTGTTTCGTTGTTTCGTTGTTTCGTTGTTTCGTTGTTTCGTTGTTTCGTTGTTTCGTTGTTTCGTTGTTTCGTTGTTTCGTTGTTTCGTTGTTTCGTTGTTTCGTTGTTTCGTTGTTTCGTTGTTTCGTTGTTTCGTTGGTTCTTTTGTTTCTTTGTCTCTTTGTTCGTTTGTTCGTTTGTTCGTTGGTTCGTTGGTTCGATGGTTCGCTGGTTCGTTGGTTCGTTGGTTCGTTGGTTCGTTGGTTCGTTGATTCGTTGGTTCGTTGGTTCGTTGGTTCGTTGGTTCGTTGGTTCGTTGGTTCGTTGGTTCGTTGGTTCGTTGGTTCGTTGGTTCGTTGGTTCGTTGGTTCGTTGGTTCGTTTGTTCGTGTGTTCGTTGGTTCGTTGGTTCGTTGGTTCGTTGTTTCGTTGTTTCGTTGTTTCGTTGTTTCGTTGTTTCGTTGTCTCGTTGTTTCGTTGTTTCGTTGTTTCGTTGTTTCGTTGTTTCGTTGTTTCGTTGTTTCGTTGGTTCTTTTGTTTCTTTGTCTCTTTGTTCGTTTGTTCGTTTGTTCGTTTGTTCATTTGTTCTCTTGTTCGTTTGTTCGTTGGTTCGTTGGTTCGTTGGTGCGTTGGTTCGTTGTTTCGTTGTTTCGTTGTTTCGTTGTTTCGTTGTTTCGTTGTTTCGTTGTTTCGTTGTTTCGTTGTTTCGTTGTTTCGTTGTTTCGTTGTTTCGTTGTTTCGTTGTTTCGTTGTTTCGTTGTTTCGTTGTTTCGTTGTTTCGTTGTTTCGTTGTTTCGTTGTTTCGTTGTTTCGTTGTTTCGTTGGTTCTTTTGTTTCTTTGTCTCTTTGTTCGTTTGTTCGTTTGTTCATTTGTTCTTTTGTTCGTTTGTTCGTTGGTTCGTTGGTTCGTTGGTTCCTTGGTTCGTTGGTTCGTTGGTTCCTTGGTTCGTTGGTTCGTTGGTTCGTTGGTTCGTTGGTTCGTTGGTTCGTTGGTTCGTTGGTTCGTTGGTTCGTTGGTTCCTTGGTTCGTTGGTTCGTTGGTTCCTTGGTTCGTTGGTTCGTTGGTTCGTTGTTTCGTTGTTTCGTTGTTTCGTTGGTTCGTTGGTTCGTTGTTTCGTTGTTTCATTGTTTCGTTGTTTCGTTGTTTCGTTGTTTCGTTGTTTCGTTGTTTCGTTGGTTCTTTTGTTTCTTTGTCTCTTTGTTCGTTTGTTCATTTGTTCTTTTGTTCGTTTGTTCGTTGGTTCGTTGGTTCGTTGGTTCGTTGGTTCGCTGGTTCGTTGGTTCGTTTGTTCGTTTGTTCGTTTGTTCGTTTGTACGTTGGTACGTTGGTTCGTTGGTTCGTTGGTTCGTTGGTTCGTTGGTTCGCTGGTTCGTTGGTTCGTTGGTTCGTTGGTTCGAAGGTTCGTTGGTTCGTTGGTTCGTTGGTTCGTTGGTTCGTTGTTTCGTTGATTCGTTGTTTCGTTGGTTCGTTGTTTCGTTGTTTCGTTGTTTCGTTGTTTCGTTGGTTCGTTGGTTCTTTGGTTCGTTGGTTCGTTTGTTCGTTTGTTCGTTTGTTCGTTTGTTCGTTTGTTCGTTTGTACGTTGGTTCGTTGGTTCGTTGGTTCGTTGGTTCGTTGGTTCGTTGGTTCGTTGGTTCGTTGGTTCGTTGGTTCGTTGGTTCGTTGGTTCGTTGTTTCGTTGTTTCGTTGTTTCGTTGTTTCGTTGTTTCGTTGTTTCGTTGTTTCGTTGTTTCGTTGTTTCGTTGTTTCGTTGTTTCGTTGTTTCGTTGTTTCGTTGTTTCGTTGTTTCGTTGTTTCGTTGTTTCGTTGTTTCGTTGTTTCGTTGTTTCGTTGTTTCGTTGTTTCGTTGTTTCGTTGTTTCGTTGTTTCGTTGTTTCGTTGTTTCGTTGTTTCGTTGTTTCGTTGTTTCGTTGTTTCGTTGTTTCGTTGTTTCGTTGTTTCGTTGTTTCGTTGTTTCGTTGTTTCGTTGTTTCGTTGTTTCGTTGTTTCGTTGGTTCTTTTGTTTCTTTGTCTCTTTGTTCGTTTGTTCATTTGTTCTTTTGTTCGTTTGTTCGTTGGTTCGTTGGTTCGTTGGTTCGCTGGTTCGTTGGTTCGTTGGTTCGTTGGTTCGTTGGTTCGTTGGTTCGTTGATTCGTTGGGTCGTTGGTTCGTTGGTTCGTTGTTTCGTTGGTTCGTTGGTTCGTTGGTTCGTTGGTTCGTTTGTTCGTTTGTTCGTTTGTTCGTTTGTTCGTTTGTTCGTTGGTTCGTTGGTTCGTTGGTTCGTTGGTTCGTTGGTTCGAAGGTTCGTTGGTTCGTTGGTTCGTTGGTTCGTTGGTTCGTTGGTTCGTTGGTTCGTTGGTTCGTTGGTTCGTTGGTTCGTTGGTTCGTTGGTTCGTTGGTTCGTTGGTTCGTTGGTTCGTTGGTTCGTTGGTTCGTTGGTTCGTTGGTTCGTTGGTTCGTTGGTTCGTTGGTTCGTTGGTTCGTTGGTTCGTTGGTTCGTTGGTTCGTTGGTTCGTTGGTTCGTTGGTTCGTTGGTTCGTTGGTTCGTTGGTTCGTTGGTTCGTTGGTTCGTTGGTTCGTTGGTTCGTTGTTTCGTTGTTTCGTTGTTACGTTGTTTCGTTGTTTCGTTGTTTCGTTGTTTCGTTGTTTCGTTGTTTCGTTGTTTCGTTGTTTCGTTGTTTCGTTGTTTCTTTGTCTCTTTGTTCGTTTGTTCGTTTGTTCGTTTGTTCATTTGTTCTCTTGTTCGTTTGTTCGTTGGTTCGTTGGTTCGTTGGTGCGTTGGTTCGTTGTTTCGTTGTTTCGTTGTTTCGTTGTTTCGTTGTTTCGTTGTTTCGTTGTTTCGTTGTTTCGTTGTTTCGTTGTTTCGTTGTTTCGTTGTTTCGTTGTTTCGTTGTTTCGTTGTTTCGTTGTTTCGTTGTTTCGTTGTTTCGTTGTTTCGTTGTTTCGTTGTTTCGTTGTTTCGTTGTTTCGTTGTTTCGTTGTTTCGTTGTTTCGTTGTTTCGTTGTTTCGTTGTTTCGTTGTTTCGTTGTTTCGTTGTTTCGTTGTTTCGTTGGTTCTTTTGTTTCTTTGTCTCTTTGTTCGTTTGTTCGTTTGTTCATTTGTTCTTTTGTTCGTTTGTTCGTTGGTTCGTTGGTTCGTTGGTTCCTTGGTTCGTTGGTTCGTTGGTTCCTTGGTTCGTTGGTTCGTTGGTTCGTTGTTTCGTTGTTTCGTTGTTTCGTTGGTTCGTTGTTTCGTTGTTTCATTGTTTCGTTGTTTCGTTGTTTCGTTGTTTCGTTGTTTCGTTGTTTCGTTGTTTCGTTGTTTCGTTGTTTCGTTGTTTCGTTGTTTCGTTGTTTCGTTGTTTCGTTGTTTCGTTGTTTCGTTGTTTCGTTGTTTCGTTGTTTCGTTGTTTCGTTGTTTCGTTGTTTCGTTGGTTCTTTTGTTTCTTTGTCTCTTTGTTCGTTTGTTCGTTTGTTCATTTGTTCTCTTTGGTTCGTTGGTTCGTTGGTTCGTTGGTTCTTTGGTTCGTTGTTTCGTTGTTTCGTTGTTTCTTTGTTTCGTTGTTTCGTTGTTTCGTTGTTTCGTTGTTTCGTTGTTTCGTTGTTTCGTTGTTTCGTTGTTTCGTTGTTTCGTTGTTCGTTGTTTCGTTGTTTCGTTGTTTCGTTGTTTCGTTGTTTCGTTGTTTCGTTGTTTCGTTGTTTCGTTGTTTCGTTGTTTCGTTGTTTCGTTGTTTCGTTGTTTCGTTGTTTCGTTGGTTCTTTTGTTTCTTTGTCTCTTTGTTCGTTTGTTCTTTTGTTCATTTGTTCTCTTGTTCGTTTCGTTGGTTCGTTGGTTCGTTGTTTCGTTGTTTCGTTGTTTCGTTGGTTCGTTGGTTCGTTGGTTCTTTGGTTCGTTGGTTCGTTGGTTCGTTGGTTCGTTGGTTCGTTGGTTCGTTGGTTCGTTGGTTCGTTGGTTCGTTGGTTCGTTGGTTCGTTGGTTCCTTGGTTCGTTGGTTCGTTGGCTCCTTGGTTCGTTGGTTCGTTGGTTCGTTGTTTCGTTGTTTCGTTGTTTCGTTGTTTCGTTGTTTCGTTGTTTCATTGTTTCGTTGTTTCGTTGTTTCGTTGTTTCGTTGTTTCGTTGTTTCGTTGTTTCGTTGGTTCTTTTGTTTCTTTGTCTCTTTGCTCGTTTGTTCATTTGTTCTTCTGTTCGTTTGTTCGTTGTTTCGTTGGTTCGTTGGTTCTTTGGTTCGTTGGTTCGTTTGTTCGTTTGTTCGTTTGTTCATTTGTTCTTTTGTTCGTTTGTTCGTTTGTTCGTTGGTTCGTTGGTTCGTTGGTTCGTTGGTTCGTTGTTTCGTTGTTTCGTTGTTTCGTTGTTTCGTTGGTTCGTTGGTTCGTTGGTTCTTTGGTTCGTTGGTTCGTTGGTTCGTTGGTTCGTTGGTTCCTTGGTTCGTTGGTTCGTTGGTTCGTTGGTTCGTTGGTTCGTTGGTTCGTTGTTTCGTTGTTTCGTTGTTTCGTTGTTTCGTTGTTTCGTTGTTTCGTTGTTTCGTTGTTTCGTTGTTTCGTTGTTTCGTTGTTTCGTTGTTTCGTTGTTTCGTTGTTTCGTTGTTTCGTTGTTTCGTTGTTTCGTTGTTTCGTTGTTTCGTTGTTTCGTTGTTTCGTTGTTTCGTTGTTTCGTTGTTTCGTTGTTTCGTTGTTTCGTTGTTTCGTTGTTTCGTTGTTTCGTTGGTTCTTTTGTTTCTTTGTCTCTTTGTTCGTTTGTTCATTTGTTCTTTTGTTCGTTCGTTCGTTGGTTCGTTGGTTCGTTGGTTCGTTGGTTCGTTGGTTCGTTGGTTCGTTGGTTCGTTGGTTCGTTGGTTCGTTGATTCGTTGGTTCGTTGGTTCGTTGGTTCGTTGGTTCGTTGGTTCGTTGGTTCGTTGGTTCGTTGGTTCGTTGGTTCGTTTGTTCGTTTGTTCGTTTGTTCGTTTGTTCGTTTGTTCGTTGGTTCGTTGGTTCGTTGGTTCGTTGGTTCGTTGGTTCGTTGGTTCGAAGGTTCGTTGGTTCGTTGGTTCGTTGGTTCGTTGGTTCGTTGGTTCGTTGGTTCGTTGGTTCGTTGGTTCGTTGGTTCGTTGGTTCGTTGGTTCGTTGGTTCGTTGGTTCGTTGGTTCGTTGGTTCGTTGGTTCGTTGGTTCGTTGGTTCGTTGGTTCGTTGGTTCGTTGGTTCGTTGGTTCGTTGGTTCGTTGGTTCGTTGGTTCGTTGGTTCGTTGGTTCGTTGGTTCGTTGGTTCGTTGGTTCGTTGTTTCGTTGTTTCGTTGTTTCGTTGTTTCGTTGTTTCGTTGTTTCGTTGTTTCGTTGTTTCGTTGTTTCGTTGTTTCGTTGTTTCTTTGTCTCTTTGTTCGTTTGTTCGTTTGTTCGTTTGTTCATTTGTTCTCTTGTTCGTTTGTTCGTTGGTTCGTTGGTTCGTTGGTGCGTTGGTTCGTTGTTTCGTTGTTTCGTTGTTTCGTTGTTTCGTTGTTTCGTTGTTTCGTTGTATCGTTGTTTCGTTGTTTCGTTGTTTCGTTGTTTCGTTGTTTCGTTGTTTCGTTGTTTCGTTGTTTCGTTGTTTCGTTGTTTCGTTGTTTCGTTGTTTCGTTGTTTCGTTGTTTCGTTGTTTCGTTGTTTCGTTGTTTCGTTGTTTCGTTGTTTCGTTGTTTCGTTGTTTCGTTGTTTCGTTGTTTCGTTGTTTCGTTGTTTCGTTGTTTCGTTGTTTCGTTGTTTCGTTGTTTCGTTGGTTCTTTTGTTTCTTTGTCTCTTTGTTCGTTTGTTCGTTTGTTCATTTGTTCTTTTGTTCGTTTGTTCGTTGGTTCGTTGGTTCGTTGGTTCGTTGGTTCGTTGGTTCGTTGGTTCGTTTGTTCGTTTGTTCGTTTGTTCGTTGGTTCGTTGGTTCGTTGGTTCGTTGGTTCGTTGGTTCGTTGGTTCGTTGGTTCGTTGGTTCGTTGGTTCGTTGGTTCGTTTGTTCGTTTGTTCGTTTGTTCGTTGGTTCGTTGTTCGTTGGTTCGTTGGTTCGTTGGTTCGTTGGTTCGTTGTTTCGTTGTTTCGTTGTTTCGTTGTTTCGTTGTTTCGTTGTTTCGTTGTTTCGTTGGTTCTTTTGTTTCTTTGTCTCTTTGTTCGTTTGTTCTTTTGTTCATTTGTTCTCTTGTTCGTTTGTTCTTTTGTTCATTTGTTCTCTTGTTCGTTTGTTCGTTGGTTCGTTGGTTCGTTGTTTCGTTGTTTCGTTGTTTCGTTGGTTCGTTGGTTCGTTGGTTCTTTGGTTCGTTGGTTCGTTGGTTCGTTGGTTCGTTGGTTCGTTGGTTCGTTGGTTCGTTGGTTCGTTGGTTCGTTGGTTCGTTGGTTCGTTGGTTCCTTGGTTCGTTGGTTCGTTGGTTCGTTGGTTCGTTGGTTCGTTGGTTCCTTGGTTCGTTGGTTCGTTGGCTCCTTGGTTCGTTGGTTCGTTGGTTCGTTGTTTCATTGTTTCGTTGTTTCGTTGTTTCGTTGTTTCGTTGTTTCATTGTTTCGTTGTTTCGTTGTTTCGTTGTTTCGTTGTTTCGTTGTTTCGTTGTTTCGTTGGTTCTTTTGTTTCTTTGTCTCTTTGCTCGTTTGTTCATTTGTTCTTCTGTTCGTTTGTTCGTTGGTTCGTTGGTTCGTTGGTTCGCTGGTTCGTTGGTTCGTTTGTTCGTTTGTTCGTTTGTTCGTTTGTTCGTTTGTACGTTGGTTCGTTGGTTCGTTGGTTCGTTGGTTCGTTGGTTCGTTGGTTCGTTGGTTCGTTGGTTCGTTGGTTCGAAGGTTCGTTGGTTCGTTGGTTCGTTGGTTCGTTGGTTCTTTGTTTCGTTGATTCGTTGTTTCGTTGGTTCGTTGTTTCGTTGTTTCGTTGTTTCGTTGTTTCGTTGGTTCGTTGGTTCTTTGGTTCGTTGGTTCGTTTGTTCGTTTGTTCGTTTGTTCATTTGTTCTTTTGTTCGTTTGTTCGTTTGTTCGTTGGTTCGTTGGTTCGTTGGTTCGTTGGTTCGTTGTTTCGTTGTTTCGTTGTTTCGTTGTCTCGTTGGTTCGTTGGTTCGTTGGTTCTTTGGTTCGTTGGTTCGTTGGTTCGTTGGTTCGTTGGTTCCTTGGTTCGTTGGTTCGTTGGTTCGTTGGTTCGTTGGTTCGTTGGTTCGTTGGTTCGTTGGTTCGTTGGTTCGTTGTTTCGTTGTTTCGTTGTTTCGTTGTTTCGTTGTTTCGTTGTTTCGTTGTTTCGTTGTTTCGTTGTTTCGTTGTTTCGTTGTTCGTTGTTTCGTTGTTTCGTTGTTTCGTTGTTTCGTTGTTTCGTTGTTTCGTTGTTTCGTTGTTTCGTTGTTTCGTTGTTTCGTTGTTTCGTTGTTGCGTTGTTTCGTTGTTTCGTTGTTTCGTTGTTTCGTTGTTTCGTTGTTTCGTTGTTTCGTTGTTTCGTTGTTTCGTTGTTTCGTTGTTTCGTTGTTTCGTTGTTTCGTTGTTTCGTTGTTTCGTTGTTTCTTTGTCTCTTTGTTCGTTTGTTCGTTTGTTCGTTTGTTCATTTGTTCTCTTGTTCGTTTGTTCGTTGGTTCGTTGGTTCGTTGGTGCGTTGGTTCGTTGTTTCGTTGTTTCGTTGTTTCGTTGTTTCGTTGTTTCGTTGTTTCGTTGTATCGTTGTTTCGTTGTTTCGTTGTTTCGTTGTTTCGTTGTTTCGTTGTTTCGTTGTTTCGTTGTTTCGTTGTTGCGTTGTTTCGTTGTTTCGTTGTTTCGTTGGTTCGTTGGTTCGTTTGTTCGTTTGTTCGTTTGTTCGTTGGTTCGTTGGTTCGTTGGTTCGTTGGTTCGTTGGTTCTTCGTTGTTTCGTTGTTTCGTTGTTTCGTTGTTTCGTTGTTTCGTTGTTTCGTTGTTTCGTTGTTTCGTTGTTTCGTTGTTTCGTTGTTTCGTTGTTTCGTTGTTTCGTTGTTTCGTTGTTTCGTTGTTTCGTTGTTTCGTTGTTTCGTTGTTTCGTTGTTTCGTTGTTTCGTTGTTTCGTTGTTTCGTTGTTTCGTTGTTTCGTTGTTTCGTTGTTTCGTTGTTTCGTTGTTTCGTTGTTTCGTTGTTTCGTTGGTTCTTTTGTTTCTTTGTCTCTTTGTTCGTTTGTTCATTTGTTCTTTTGTTCGTTGGTTCGGTTCGTTGGTTCGTTGGTTCCTTGGTTCGTTTGTTCGTTTGTTCGTTTGTTCGTTTGTTCGTTTGTTCGTTGGTTCGTTGGTTCGTTGGTTCGTTGGTTCGTTGGTTCGTTGGTTCGTTGGTTCGTTGGTTCGTTGGTTCGAAGGTTCGTTGGTTCGTTGGTTCGTTGGTTCGTTGGTTCGTTGTTTCGTTGATTCGTTGTTTCGTTGCTTCGTTGTTTCGTTGTTTCGTTGTTTCGTTGTTTCGTTGGTTCGTTGGTTCTTTGGTTCGTTGGTTCGTTTGTTCGATTGTTCGTTTGTTCTTTTGTTCTTTTGTTCGTTTGTTCGTTTGTTCGTTGGTTCGTTGGTTCGTTGGTTCGTTGGTTCGTTGTTTCGTTGTTTCGTTGTTTCGTTGTTTCGTTGTTTCGTTGGTTCGTTGGTTCGTTGGTTCTTTGGTTCGTTGGTTCGTTGGTTCGTTGGTTCGTTGGTTCGTTGGTTCGTTGGTTCGTTGTTTCGTTGTTTCGTTGTTTCGTTGTTTCGTTGTTTCGTTGTTTCGTTGTTTCGTTGTTTCGTTGTTTCGTTGTTTCGTTGTTTCGTTGTTTCGTTGTTTCGTTGTTTCGTTGTTTCGTTGTTTCGTTGTTTCGTTGTTTCGTTGTTTCGTTGTTTCGTTGTTTCGTTGTTTCGTTGTTTCGTTGTTTCGTTGTTTCGTTGTTTCGTTGTTTCGTTGTTTCGTTGTTTCGTTGTTTCGTTGTTTCGTTGTTTCGTTGTTTCGTTGTTTCGTTGTTTCGTTGTTTCGTTGTTTCGTTGTTTCGTTGTTTCGTTGTTTCGTTGTTTCGTTGTTTCGTTGTTTCGTTGTTTCGTTGTTTCGTTGTTTCGTTGGTTCTTTTGTTTCTTTGTCTCTTTGTTCGTTTGTTCATTTGTTCTTTTGTTCGTTTGTTCGTTGGTTCGTTGGTTCGTTGGTTCGCTGGTTCGTTGGTTCGTTGGTTCGTTGGTTCGTTGGTTCGTTGGTTCGTTGGTTCGTTGGTTCGTTGATTCGTTGGTTCGTTGGTTCGTTGGTTCGTTGGTTCGTTGGTTCGTTGGTTCGTTGGTTCGTTGGTTCGTTGGTTCGTTGGTTCGTTTGTTCGTTTGTTCGTTTGTTCGTTTGTTCGTTTGTTCGTTTGTTCGTTGGTTCGTTGGTTCGTTGGTTCGTTGGTTCGTTGGTTCGTTGTTTCGTTGGTTCGTTGGTTCGTTGTTTCGTTGTTTCGTTGTTTCGTTGTTTCGTTGTTTCGTTGTTTCGTTGTTTCGTTGTTTCGTTGTTTCGTTGTTTCGTTGTTTCGTTGTTTCGTTGTTTCGTTGTTTCGTTGTTTCGTTGTTTCGTTGTTTCGTTGTTTCGTTGTTTCGTTGTTTCGTTGTTTCGTTGTTTCGTTTTCGTTGTTTCGTTGTTTCGTTGTTTCGTTGTTTCGTTGTTTCGTTGGTTCGTTGGTTCGTTGGTTCGTTGGTTCGTTGGTTCGTTGGTTCGTTGGTTCGTTGGTTCGTTGGTTCGTTGGTTCGTTGGTTCGTTTGTTCGTTTGTTCGTTTGTTCGTTTGTTCGTTTGTTCGTTGGTTCGTTGGTTCGTTGGTTCGTTGGTTCGTTGGTTCGAAGGTTCGTTGGTTCGTTGGTTCGTTGTTTCTTTGTTTCGTTGTTTCGTTGTTTCGTTGTTTCGTTGTTTCGTTTGTTCATTTGTTCTTTTGTTCGTTTGTTCGTTGGTTCGTTGTTTCGTTGTTTCGTTGTTTCGGTGTTTCGTTGGTTCGTTGGTTCGTTGGTTCGTTGGTTCGTTGGTTCGTTGGTTCGTTGGTTCGTTGGTTCGTTGGTTCGTTGGTTCGTTGGTTCGTTGTTTCGTTGTTTCGTTGTTTCGTTGTTTCGTTGTATCGTTGTTTCGTTGTTTCGTTGTTTCGTTGTTTCGTTGTTTCGTTGTTTCGTTGTTTCGTTGTTTCGTTGTTTCGTTGTTTCGTTGTTTCGTTGTTTCGTTGTTTCGTTGTTTCGTTGTTTCGTTGTTTCGTTGTTTCGTTGTTTCGTTGTTTCGTTGTTTCGTTGTTTCGTTGTTTCGTCGTTTCGTTGTTTCGTTGTTTCGTTGTTTCGTTGTTTCGTTGTTTCGTTGTTCGTTGTTTCGTTGTTTCGTTGTTTCGTTGTTTCGTTGTTTCGTTGTTTCGTTGTTTCGTTGTTTCGTTGTTTCGTTGGTTCTTTTGTTTCTTTGTCTCTTTGTTCGTTTGTTCG